>NC_057800.1:623870618-623878371 GCF_018294505.1 Triticum aestivum
CCCCTCGCTCCCCTCGATCTGGATCGGGGGAAAAGGCGCCCCGACGCCGCTCGACACCCCCCGCTGCCGTCGCGCACCATGGCGCCTCCGCCCTTGTCTCCGAACCCCGACGCCGCCCGGTTCTGCCCCGCCGTCGCCGAGAGCTGCCCCATCCCCGTCGCCAGGCCGGACGCCCCGACCTCGCCGACGGACGCCGCTCGCCGGAGCCGCTCCACGTCGCCTCGCCTCCTCATCGGCTGTGTCAAGCCTCGCTGGACGTCCTCATCCGCTCCGTCATTGGACCACCCCAACCTTCCCCGAGCCTGCTGCCCGTGCCCTACTCCCTCCCCTGTGAGTTCCCCCTCTCCTCGTCCGTCGCCGCGGCCACCGCACTCTGCGCACGCCCCTGGCCATCGCCCTGTACGGGCGCCGCCCATGCTCACCGCGGCCTCGTCTCGCCCGGTGTGCCGTCGCGCTGAGCCGCACCCGCAGTGCTTCTCCTTCCCGGAGCGCTCGCACCTGCCGTGGCCCGCACCACCGCAGCCCCCTGCTACCTCCGACGCGACAACCACCGTCGCTGCTAGCCACCCTTGGCCTCGCCTTCGGCCCCATGCTGGCGACCCCGCGACCGGATGGCCACGGCCTCGCCCCGCAACCGGGCTGGCTACGGCCTCCGCCCAGCGCCCACACCCATTGCCCGCACACCCGCTAGGCCTTTGGCCCACTGACAAAGGGGCCCAAGCCCCAGAACAAAAATGTTTAAAAAAAGAGAATTAATAATAATAATTAATAATAAAAAATAATTAACTAATAAATTAATTAAAGAATTAATTAACTTAATTAATTGTGTTTAACTAACCTAATCAATTAACTAAACTAATTAAACCTGTTTAGTTAGTCATAGACAATGACAGTAGGACCCACGTGTCAGTTTGACTAGGTCAACTGACTAGTTGACCGCTGACACAATAATGACATCATGCTGACATCACAAGTCACTATTTTGGATAATTCGGATTTAAAAAAAATTAAATTAATTCTAGAAAATAGATAAATCTTTAAAAATTAATATAAAATAAACCGTAACTCGGATTAAATTATTTTCAACATGAAAGTTGCTTAGAACGACGAGACGAATCCGGATACGCAACCCGTTCGTCCGCCACGCATCCCTAGCATAGCGAACACGCAACTTTTCCCCTCCGACTCCTCTGCCCGAAAACGCGAAACACCGGGGATAATTTCCCGGATGTTCCTCCCCTTCACCGGTACCACCTCGTAACGCGTTAGGGCACACCTAGCATCACGCTTTGTCATGTCATGCATCGTCATGCATTTGTTTGCATTATATTTATTGTTTCTTCCCCCTCTTCTCTCGCTAGACATCGAGACCGACACCGCTGCTACCCGGTACGACTACGGTGTTGACGACCCCTCTCTCTTGCCAGAACAACCAGGCAAGCCCCCCCTTTGATCACCAGATATCGCCTATTCTTCTCTCTACTGCTTGCATTAGAGTAGTGTAGCATGTTACTGCTTTTCGTTATCCTATCCTGATGCATAGCCTATCCTTGCTACTACTGTTGTTACCTTTACCTGCAATCCTAAATGCTTATTAGTATAGGATGCTAGTGTTCCATCAGTGGCCCTACACTCTTGTCCGTCTGCCATGCTATACTACTGGGTCGTGATCACTTCGGGAGGTGATCACGGGCATATGATATATACTTACACTGTTACATTACTTATGATACTGTTTGGAGATGAGGGCTGAAGGGGCAGGTGGCTCCATCCAGGTAGTGATGGGCCTGAGTTCTCGATGGCCCCCGACTGTTACTTTGAGGCGGAGCGACAGGGCAGGTTGAGACCACCTAGGAGAGAGGTGGGCCTGGCCCTGGTCGGCGTTCGTGGATACTTAACACGCTTAACGAGATCTTGGTATTTGATCTGAGTCTGGCTAACCATCTACACGGGGACAGTTATGGGCACTCGATGTCGTGGTATCAGCCGAAGCCTTCGTGACGTCAGTGACTGAGTGGCGCGCGCTGGATTGGACCGTAAGCCTGCTCTTGTATTAAGGGGGCTAGTTCTGCTTCCGGCCGCGTACGCAACGTGCAGGTGTGCAATGGGCGATGGGCCCAGACCCCTGCGCCATAGGATTTAGACCGGCGTGCTGACCTCTCTGTTGAGCCTAGGTAGGGCTGCGACATGTTGATCTTCCGAGGCCGGGCATGACCTAGGAAAGTGTGTCCGGCCAAATAGGATCAAGCGTGTTGGGATATGTGGTGCACCCCTGCAGGGAAGTTAATCTATTCGAATAGCCGTGATCTTCGGTAACAGGACGACTTGGAGTTGTACCTTGACCTTATGACAACTAGAACCAGATACTTAATAAAACACACCCTTCCAAGTGCCAGATACAACCGGTGATCGCTCTCTCACACGGCGACGAGGGGAGGATCATCGGTTAGGATTATGCTATACGATGCTACTTGGAGGTCTTCAGTCTACTCTCTTCTACATGCTACAAGACGAGATTGCCAGAAGCATAGTCTTCGAAAGGACTAGCTATCCCCCCTTATCCCGGCTTTCTACAGTTCAGTGCACATATAATAGCCTTATTCCAGTTGATACCAATGCATACATATGTAGTGTAGCTCCTTGCTTGCGAGTACTTTGGATGAGTACTTACGGTTGCTTTCTCCTTCTCTTCCCTCTATCCTTTCTACCTGGTTGTCGCAACCAGATGCTGGAGCCCAGGAGCCAGACGCCACCGTCGACGACGACTCCTACTACACCGGAGTTGCCTACTACTACGTGCTGCCCGCTGACGACGACCAGGAGTAGTTAGGAGGATCCCAGGCAGGAGGCCTGCGCCTCTTTCGATCTGTATCCTAGTTTGTGCTAGCCTTCTTAAGGCAAACTTGTTTAACTTATGTCTGTACTCAGATATTGTTGCTTCCGCTGACTCGTCTATGATCGAGCTCTTGTATTCGAGCCCTCGAGGCCCCTGGCTTGTAATATGATGCTTGTATGACTTATTTATGTTTTAGAGTTATGTTGTGATATCTTCTCGTGAGTCCCTGATCTTGATCATACACATTTGCGTGCATGATTAGTGTATGATTGAATCAGGGGCGTCACAAGTTGGTATCAGAGCCGACTGCCTGTAGGAATCCCCCTTCCACACTCCTTGGCCGAAGTCGAGTCTAGACATTACAAAACTTTTACTAACATGGCTGTGCGGCTTACGGGCCCATGTCGCCATTTGGGTGGTATTAGGATCTTTTATTCCTCACCTTTACTCTGGGACCCTGATCTCTCTTCTATTCGGGTTAAATGGTTTTGCTAACTCTAACTCAAGGTTCTCGTAAATACTTTCTCCCGGAGAGCCCCTTCATTCCAGATGATGGCCTGCTTCACCAGAAGATTCCGAAGATACTCTTTGCTATTCCTCTCGAGACTTTGTGCCCATCACTTTTGCTATTCCCGACCATCGATAAATCCTTATGGATAACTACTTACACTTGCCATTCATATGATCATCCCCCATTGATCTTGTTATTACAAGATATCCCGAAGTCTTCTCTATTGTTCCGAGAATACTTTGTGCCTACTGCCTAGCAGTTCCTTGCCACATGAATACCCCTTCAATTAAATCCTCGCACTTGTCGAGTATCCACTCATCCCCAGTTGTTCATGTGTTTCACAAAAGTCTTCAAAATAATATCCGATCTTCCAAAAATCCTCTGGAGCCTTTTGCTCTTGAAATTCTTGCTTGCTTGCATTATGGTTAATCCCATAAGTCTCGTAGTCTTATTGACATTCCTTGTCATTATCATTTTGAGTCTGTTGACTCAATAGGTTTGCAAATACACGCAATCATCATTGATCCTTATAAACTACCTTTCCGGCTGAGCTGCCATTCTTTTAACTGGAATTGGTTCTCGACCAATCTAATTATCGTTGATTGTACCCTAAGGCTATTCAACTTATCCATCCCTAATCAGAGCATTGCATCTGATCCCTTGATTTGGAAATCATAATTCCTTTCCATTTGACAATTGAGTTAGTCAGTTGTTTCTATAATATGATGCCCGTGCATTCTTCTTCCTCTGGTTGAGTACCGATGCTCACATCAGATCCCTTGTGGACCATCGGTTCCTTTGTTGGATTTTATCCGACAATGTCCTTCATATTGAATAACCTTGAGAGCCTTTCCATTGGTATATAATGCCTTTGGTAAATTGTATCATCTGCTTTTGAATAATGCTCTACTTTCAAGCTAGTATTATTTACCCCGAAGTTTGTGGTATATGTTCCTAAGATGCCCTGATGGGTTGAACCTATGCTTTCCTTACTATGTGTGAACTCGGAAGTTTTCACGGGTCATACTCATCTGGTATTTCGCTAGATAAAATTTCAACACTACAACTTCATCGAACACGAGAAGTAAATGAAAGGTTATGCATTGGAGAAGTGGGATTCGACCTTGAACCTTGTGTCCATGCCCATGGACATGATGTAGATCCTATCATGGAAGCTTCTTGTAACTATTTCCTTGATATAATATCCTTTGGTATCGGTGAATTGATCCTTTGCAATCATGGTTCTGACCATGTTCTCCTTTAAATACCATTTCCTGTGCAAGTTTAAGCACTTGTATTCTATAGAGCAATACCCCAGTCCTACCTCTACTTTGATCTGTCGTCGAGTATTACCCCTGGTATCTCGAGATTATCATGGAACCGCATAACTTCTTAGGAGTTCTTCATCAACTATTATTCTTGCCGATTCCAATGTTTCCTGGTTCCGAGTTGTTATACACTCGAGGACTCTGATAACTAAATTGGGTCCGCACCACGATTAAACAACTCTTAGTAATCTCCTTTACTCACGAGTTTGTACTCGACCATGTCATTCCTGGCCTGCTTGGCTATATCATTATCGTGCCGATTTTAAACTGTGCTACCTGGTTCTTATTCCCAGAGCACAACTTTCGATGATGAGCTAAGCTTACGTCGATCTTCCTTGTCCTACCATTTCACCTCAAACAACAAGCTTGATTCCGAGTTTGTGTCGCATCCGTGGTTTCAATAACTTTTCGCTCCATCCTTCCTTTTGCTTGATGTCATCGATGAGCGATTATATCTTCATGAAACCTCTCGACAAATGTGTCATGATCATCATCAACATTCTGAACTCTTCTAGGATATCAATTGAATTCATGAAGAGAAATACCATCCTTGCCCTCAATGAGTTGTGTTATCATCGGCCACTTTATTGCCTTCCCTCCAACACAAACTGTTCATATTTTGTGTTATACATTGAGTTCCTTGCTACCCAGCATCGTTCTTCTTTACCTTGGAGAATTACCACCTTTTATGTCAAGAATGTCGTGGGAATTTCACCACCTCTTAAGAATTCTTGGTATCGTGATACTTCTCACCATCACCATTCTTTTTTGGTCCTCGTGTTGATTCCAACTGGGGTACCAACAAGTGAACGGTGTTGTTTGGATTCTGCACTTCTAGCAACCCTATTGCTTTGAAGTTAATGGTCGGCCGTTCATTCTTAGACTATTGATTATTGAATCACCATTCTGACATTGGTCGTGCAACCCAACCCATATTTTGGGCGCACCTTTCAACCAATGTTTAATTGTGTATGTTTTCTGTGAGCATACTTCCTTATACCATTTGATCTGACAAATGTTATCTCCTTGTTCACTTAATTGTGGAAATCCATCTTTTGGAAATCTCGATGAATTGTCGTTGAGTTCACCAGACACCTCCTTGTCCTCTCCTTGGATTAATGATAAACTCTTGTTAACGGAAAACACTTCATAGTTCATTTCCTGAGAATCTTACATTGTCATCTCGTCAATTGTGTTGCACCTTTTCTTCTCAGGCTTACTAAGTCGGAGGTATCCTGGCACTAATCAGATCTGAATCTAGGTCAGATATGATGGTTGGAACATATTTCCGAGAGTTACAACAATGGTCCTTATGTGACCCGGTAAGGTGATGTCATGCCTAGCACACCTGGCCGGAGGCCCAATCGTTATAGTTTCCCTTTTCAGCCAGGCTATCCTTTCTTCCATGAGGAAATTGTAAGACTTATTCTATAAGTTCTTCCTGATGGACCCTTTTTGTTTCCAAAGTCTGAACTTGCTTGAAGACCATGCAATGCTATCTTGAAGCATGTTTGTGGTACTCCGATTTTCAACAAGGACATTTGAAGCCAATGCTAAATGTTTCCTGCTAAATTATCCAAACACCGCTATATGGGTAATGTCATGAAATTTCTCTCCCCTACCTAAAGAGTTTTTCTACGTTATATCCTATCATGGATATCATGCTCTGCTTGTCCTTGGGAAGGATATACCCCTGAAAGATGTGTTTAAACACATTTTTCCTTTCCATTGTTCTGTTTAACCTGAGCATCACATTTTCCTTTCCATTGGTTTGTTTAACCTTTCTTGTGATCTATATGATCTAAACAGTAAGATTCTTCTGCTCATGTAAACACATCGGTGTACAATTCTGTCAGCAAGACCCTGTTACTATTGTTTATGACATTCCGGTAGCCACCAATGGATGAGAACTTTGCCTATTGGTCCGCCTCGTTCAACGAGCAGAAAAATGGTTCTCTTCGTCCCTCGCCCTTGGTACCGACGCTGTTGCCAACACAACTGGCAGGCTACCCTCTGACATGCCTTATCTACATGATCGTGCAAGGAATCACCGCCCTTCCTACTTTTACCCCACATGGTGGGCCCATAACCCACAGTTCCACAGGATCGAAACCTAACTCTCCTGTACACCCTGTTGTCAAACTTATTCCCCACGCTTGACTTCGTATGTAATTCACGGGCCACCTGCCTAGTGATCTATTCTGGTATCAGGCGCAATACTTATTCCCATTGCTCTGAACCCCTTTCACATTTCGTATCAGGCAACAAATGATTGCCTATCCACTTGAAACTTCTTATTGCACCTTCGTACCTTGCTCTCGATATTTTCTTCAGTTTCAATTCGAGAGTTACTTTCTACCACCTTCCCCGATGTTATCGACCAGGTAGTCAACCTTGTAGAGGTCTGCTCTCTCGGAATAACCACCCTTTATTCTTTCATAAGAATGATGGAGATCCTGAAGAAAGGACGACAATTTCATCATGATGCGATGAAGCAGAGAAATGAAGACGTCCATGTAAGGGATCGACCTCTTTGAGAAGAGCAACCAAGACCAAGAAGATCCATTAGAATTTCACAACCACAAATTTCCCCCTTACACCACCTCTTAAATCTCGGGACGAGATTTCTTGTAGTGGAGGAGAATTGTGACGCCCGGGTAATTAGGCTACAGTAATCCCACGCTAATCGTGCCATGACACCTCGGTTACTGTTGCTGTCCTAGCAATAATTCGAAACCGTTCAAAATTCAAATTCAAATTTATGACAAGAATAAAAGTTTTCAAAAATTAAAACAAAAATGTTCGGTGGTTGCCGAATATTACAAGGGTAATTATGGGGCAACAAACACCTTTTTATAAAATGGCTAAATGGTTTAAAATGATTTAAATAGAAAAGAAAGAAATAATAAAAGAAAATAGAAAACAAACAAACAAAAAAGGGAAAAGGAAAAGAACCCCCTGGGCCAGCCGACCCAACTGGCCGGCCCATTCGACCACCGGCCCAACTGGACAAAGGCCCAGCCGGCCACCCCACTCCCCCCATAACCCCCCACCCCTGGTCAAACCCTAACCCAACCA
>NC_057800.1:624513002-624544314 GCF_018294505.1 Triticum aestivum
GGGGGGGGGGGGCGCCCCCACCCTCGTGAAAAGGGTGTGGGCCCCCCGGTCTTCATCTTTGGCGAGGATTTTTATTGATTTTTCTGAGATGTTTCGTGGAGTTTCAGGTCATTCCGAGAATATTTGTTTTCTGCACATAAAACAACACCATGGTAATTCTGCTGAAAACAGCGTCAGTCCGGGTTAGTTCCAGTCAAATCATACAAGTTAGAGTCCAAAACAAGGGCAAAAGTGTTTGGAAAAGTAGATACGACGGAGACATATCAACTCCCCCAAGCTTAAACCCTTGCTTGTCCTCAAGCAATTCAGTTGACAAACTGAAAGAAAGAAAGAAAAACTTTTACAAACTCTGTTTGCTCTTGTTGTTGTAACTATGTCAATTCAGCATTCAAGTTTTCAGCATAGATCATAACTAACCACATTTGCAATAATTCTCAGGTCTCATTATTACTCATATCAATAGCATAATCAACTAGCAAGTCATAATAATAAATCTCGGGTGACAACATTTTCTCAAAACAATCATAATATGATATAACAAGATGGTATATCGCTAGCCCTTTCTGAGACCGCAAAACATAAATGCAAAGCACCTTTAAAGATCAAGGACTGACTAGACATTGTAATTCATGGTAAAAGAGATCCAATCATAGTCATACCCAATATAAATTAACAATGGTGAATGCAAATGACGGCTGCACTCTCCAGCTAGTGCTTTTTAATAAGAGCGTGATGACTCAACATAAAAGTAAATGGATAGGCCCTTCGCAGAGGGAAGAAGGGATTTGTAGAGGTGCCAGAGCTTGGTTTTGCAATAGAGATAAATTGTATTTTGAGCGGCTATACTTTCATTGTCAACATAACAACTAAGAGATGGCGATATCTTCCATGCTAAACACATTATAGGTGGTCCCAAATAGAATGGTAAAGTTTATACTCCCCCTCCACCAACAAGCATCAATCCATGGCTTGCTCGAAACAACGAGTGCCTCCAACATACATCAGGTCCAAGGGGGAGTTTTGTTTGCAATTAATTTTGATTTAGTTTGCATAAAGCATGGGACTGGGCATCCCGGTGACCAACCATTTTCTTGTGAGTGAGGAGCGGAGTCCACTCCTCTTGAGAATAACCCGCCTAACACGGAAGATAAGGACAATCTTTGTTGATACATGAGCTATTCGAGCATACAAAACAGATTTTTATTTGAAGGTTTAGAGTTTGGCACATACAAATTTACTTGGAACGGCAGGTAGATACCGCATATAGGAAGGTATAGTGGATTCATTTGGAATAACTTTGGGGTTTAAGGGATTGGATGCTGTAAGTGCATCTAGTGCCACCCCTAGTTGGTTTTGGAGTATTGACAACAAACCTAGTTGAGGGACTAATGTGTTTGTGAGAATTGCAGGATAACACAGGTAGAAGTCCCTCATTGATTCGGTTTTCCTACCAGAGATGACCCCTAAAAATGTATGAAGACATTGAAGTCAAAGGTGGTATATGAAGATATTCACATTGAAGACTATGACAAGAGAAGACACCACATGAAGCCTATGGAGCTCGAAGACTTAGATCTTTCGTAGTTCTTTTTCTTTTGTATTGAGTCATAGGAACCATTGTACTGTTAAGTGGGGTCCAAGAGAACCAGTCAAACTGACTAAAGTGATGCCTAACCAAAAACCTATGTCTTCCAGTGAAGACTATGAGAGCGAATCTTGTCCAGAGTCGGACAAGTCAGCTTTGCTTGTAGCCCAAGTAAAGTTGCCGTGTGAGTTTGAAATCTGACCGTTGGAACACATGTCAGTTCCTTAGTGACCCAGGGTCATTTTGGACAAATCAGGTCGGGTTGCCAAGTGGCTATAAATAGCCCACCCCCACAACCATAAACGGTTGGCTGCTCAGATTGAGAATACGGCTTTTGTCGTTTGAGAGCAACCCACCTCGAAGCCTTTGAGAGAGAATTCCTTGCGAGGATAAAGCCCTAACCACCAAGAGCCAGAGAGAATTGGGCATCACTTAAGTCTTCTTGTCTGTGTGATTTGAAGAATTATTACACTTGAGGAATGTGCATCCTCCAGCCGGTTAGGCGTCGCGTTCTGAGCATCCAAGAGACATTGTGGATTGCCGGTGAACAAAGTCTGTGAAGGTTTGGGAGTCTACCTTGAAGACTTACCAGAGTGATTGGGCGAGGTCTGTGTGACCTTAGCTCAAGGGGAATACGGTGAGGACTGGGTGTCCTGAGCTGCGTGTTCAGGACTGGGTGTCCGGGACTGTGTGTCCTAAGGTTTAAATACCTAGCCGCCCCAACCAGACGTACAGTTGTCACAGCAATTGGAACTGGTCCAACAAATCATTGTCTTCAACGAGTCACTAGTTTCATCTTCCCTTCCCTTTACTTACTGTTGCTCCTTGTGAAGTCATTGTATGTTTGCACTATCTTTTGTCTTCACTGAGTGACTGCATGCTCTGTATGGCTTCATAATATCTTCCTACCTGATCCTTACTACATTGCTGCTATTAAGTCATTGTGCTTTCACTTCATTGAATACTTGACTATGGCTTGTCTAGTGTAGTCTACCTTCCGCTGTATGGTAATAGGTTTATTTCTATCGTTTGTGTTCATAACTTCCACGTTTTGAAGACTTTCATAAAAATCGCCTATTCACCCCCCCTCTAGTCGATATAACGCACTTTCAATTGGTATCAGAGCAAGGTGCTCCCTTGTTCTGTGTGATTCGGTTTAACCACCTAGAGTTTTAGCTATGTCGACTACAGGGATAATTAAAGTCTCCGATGCGTGCCCCGTCTTCGATGGAACTGAATATCCCTACTGGAAGAATAAGATGCGCATGCATCTTGAAGCCATTGATGTCGACCTATGGTATGTCATCGAAAACGGCGTTCCCAAGGCTGGAGAAGGTATCACTGCTGCTGACGTCAAGAAATTTGTTCAACTGGACTCTACTGCCAAGAATATCATATGTGGTCACCTGACCAAAGGACAGTATGGCCATGTGAGTGCTTTGAAGACATCTAAGCTGGTCTGGGACTGGCTCTCCAAGGTCAATGAAGGCATCTCAACCCAGAGAGATCAGAGAATCAGTGTCCTTCGCAACCTCTTCAACCGCTTCAAGCGAAATGACAACGAGAATGTCCAGCACACTTTTGACCGACTCACCGACATCACAAATGAGCTTCAAGCCCTCGGCTCTACTGAGATCACCAAACATGAAGTCGTCAAGACACTACTGAGATCACTTGATAGTTCGTTTGACATCCTAGCCCTGATGATTCAAGAACGTCCTGATTTCAAGACACTCGATCCATCTGACATACTTGAGAGGCTCAACACACATGAGTTTCAGCTTTCTGAGAAAAGAGATATCTACGGTCCAAACTATGGGCGAACTCGTGCCTTGAAGGCAAAAGTTGTCTCCTCATCTGAAGAAGAATCTGACAGTAGTTCTGATGATCCTGAAGACATTGGAAGAGAACTTGCTATGCTTGCGAAGAAGTTCCCAAAATTCACCAAGAAGAAAGGCTTCAAAAAGTCTTCCGATCAAGCTCAAGGAATGATGAAGCTTCTGCTCAAGACTACAAGAAGAAAACGTGTCACAAGTGCAAGAAACCTGTCCACTTCATCTCTGAGTGTCCACAGTGGGACAATGAGAACAAAAAGAAGAAGAAGAGCAAGGAATATGACTCTGACGACAAGAAGAAGAAGAAATACTCAAAGTCTTTGTCCAAGTCTTCCTCAAAGTCTTCATCACACAAGAAGAGCTCATCTGGCAAGGCACGTGCGTTTGTTGGCAAGGAAATGGACTCGGAGGAGGAGTACGCTTCTGAGGAGGCGGAGGTGGAGTCTGAGGAGG
The DNA here is from genome assembly GCF_018294505.1 of Triticum aestivum. Taxonomy (NCBI): domain Eukaryota; kingdom Viridiplantae; phylum Streptophyta; class Magnoliopsida; order Poales; family Poaceae; genus Triticum; species Triticum aestivum. The sequence continues at coordinate 624,516,876 of NC_057800.1, forward strand.
AGTCCGATTCAGGCGTCGCAAGTCTGGCTACAACATACGTTGCCAAGTCCATCTTCAATACTGAAGACAATGACCTCGTCACCGACACCGATGCAAATGACAAGGACTACTCCGCTTCTACCTATTGCTTCATGGCTCGCGGTGCCAAGGTAAACACACGCACTACTCACTATCAAACATCTAGTGATGATGACTCTGATTGTGATTCAAAACCCAGCTACAAAACACTTGCTAAAATTGCAACTGAACAGCAGAAAGCTATGGAACATATTCAAAAGCTGTTAGACAGAAGCGATGATCTGTTAGGTGCTGAAATGACTCGATCTGAATCCTTAATTGAAGACATAAAAAATCTTCACGTTAAGTATCAGGAACTTGAAAGTCGTCATGAAACTCTCTCAACAACTCATGAAAAGCTTTCCTATGATTATCTTCAAAGGAAGCAAGATCTTGAGAAATTGAGAGCGGTTCATGAAGATCTTCAAAAGGAAAATGAGTCACTTCACTCCAAACAGATCAGTCCCGCTCAGGAAGGATTTGAACCACCATGTCTTAAATGCATTGAGCGTGATAATGCTACTTCTGTTGCTGAAAGTTCTACTGCTACTACTGTTGCAATATCTTCAACTGTTGATGTGGTAACTAACCCCTCTGCTGAGGATACCACTGCTATTGCTGATGAGAATGCTAGGTTGAAGACATTGCTTGAAACAGGGATGTACAAAAGTCTTAAAGGGCATCAAACACCATGTGATGTCCTCAAAAAGCAGATTCTGAACCGAAACCCGAGGAAAGAGGGTGTTGGGTTCGTAAGGAAAATGAATGCTGATGGCTCTTACTGGAAACCTAAGCAGTACCCCAAAACCATGTGGGTTGCTGCAAAGGAACCTTCAGCAGACCCATCCAATCTATCTGGCTTCACCTGTGCTAACCCCATTATCATTGATGAATCCTTTGATGCAAACTATATACTGTTTAAGAATCAGAATGGTGAAGTGTTTGCTAGGTACATTGGTACTAACTGCAGGAATGGACCGCCTATGAAGAAGATCTGGGTTCTAAAAAGGTGTCTGGAGAATCTTCCTGTGAATGTCATCATGACACCTCACGTGAAGAAAACAAACATCAGACCAAAGGCTTCATACGGTCCAAAGGCTTCATACAGACAGAGGACTCACCTGAGTCGCACTAACGCAAATGTTTTGTAAGGAAACCATACTCAGGCATATGAATATGAGAGCGGTTCATCAAACCGCCATGTTCATAAGACCAAGAACTATTCTGCTTATTCTTATGAGTACTATTGTCCTCCTGCAAGACTATTTGCTAGGGCTCCAAAGCCAAAATTCTCAGATGCTGCACTTAGACTTATTGCTTCTCAGCCACCCTTGAAGATGTGGGTGGCTAAGAAAGCTTAACTCTCTTTTGCAGGGAAAGGTCTCCAGCAGAAAACCAAAATCGTCTGACGCCATTGCTGGGGACCTTAAACATCTTGTAGGGCGCAAGATCAAATGCCCAAATGGTCTTACTATGTACTTTGTTCCTGAATCGCTTGCTACTCTCCCTATTAGTCCTAATATGGATCTAAGCTTTCATAACCCATTGGTTCGTCAAATGTTTTTGCTTCACAATGCTCTTGGTGAAGCCTATCCCCCTAACTGCACTGTAGGGTATGACACTAGCGTCTTCAGAATGGATTATTGATAGTGGGTGTACAAATCACATGACTGGCAAAAGAAGTCTTCTTATGGACTCAACCTTACGTCCATCCTACAAGAGCCACATCACATTTGCTGACACTAGTAAAAGTAAGGTATTGGGTCTAGGTAGAGTTGCAATCTCAAGGGATCAACACATGGACAAAGTCATGCTTGTTGAATCCCTTGGCTTCAACTTAATGTCTGTCTCAATGCTTTGCGATTTGAACATGATCATAATATTTGGAAAATATTGTTGCCTTGTACTAATGGAATCTGACAAGTCTCTAGTGTTTGAAGGGTATCGAAAAGATGATCTGTACGTAGTAGATTTCTCAGCAGGACCACAGCTTGCCGTATGTCTTCTAGCAAAAGCTTCAGAATGCTGGCTCTGGCATCGGAGGCTTGGGCATGCTGGCATGAGGAACCTCCACACCCTTGCGAAGAAGAAGCATGTCATAGGCATCGAGGGCATCAAGTTCAAGAAAGACCACTTATGCGGTGCCTGTGAAGCAGGGAAGATGACTAGGGCCAAACATCCTTCGAAGACAATCATGACCACTACTCGACCCTTCGAACTGCTTCACATGGATCTTTTCGGTCCCACTCATTACTCAACTCTTACTACTACTGCATGCCTCTATGGCTTTGTTATTGTTGATGATTACTCTAGATACACTTGTGTGCACATAATCCTTTACAAGACTGAAGTGCAGGATGTCTTCAGACGCTTCGCCAATCGAGCTATGAACAATTATGGCACCAAGATAAAGCACATCAGAAGTGACAATGATACTGAATTCAAGAACACTGGCCTTGATACATATCTTGATACCTTGGGCATCACACATGAATTCTCAGCCCCGTACATGCCACAGCAGAATGGCACCGTCGAACGCAAGAACAGAGCACTCATTGAGATGGCCAGAATGATGCTAGATAAATACAAGACCCCAAGAAAATTCTGGCCTGAAGCCATTGATACTGCATGCCATACAATCAATCGTGTTTATCTTCACAAGCTTCTGAACAAGGCATCTTATGAGATCCTTACTGGCAAGAAGCCAAATGTCAGTTACTTCAGAGTATTTGGCGCAAGGTGCTGGATCAAGGACCCACATCACACCTCAAAGTTTGCACCAAAAGCACATGAGGGTTTTATGCTTGGATATGGAAAGGATTCGCACTCCTACAGAGTCTTCAGTCTCTTTCATTACAAAGTGGTTGAAACAGTGGATGTGCGGTTCGATGAGACCAATGGTTCACAAAGAGAGCAACTGCCAAATGTGCTAGATGAAGTTCCATCCAGTGAATCAATCAAGCTAATGGGAACTGGAGAAATTATACCTTCTGAAGCTCATCCCGAAGAAGAACTTATCATCTCAGCACCTGATCAACATGCAGACAATGCTCAGCCTGAAGACATTCCTTCTAACAACGACAATGATCACCAAGAGCAAAGTCTTCGCCCTGTACATCCTCGCATTGCCAATGAAGTGCAGATTGAAAGAATAATTGATAGCATCAATGCACCCGGTCCACTCACTCGTTCAAGGGCAACTCAGCTAGCAAATTTCTGTGGGCACTTCGCATTCGTCTCAATAACAGAACCCAAGAAAGTTGAAGAAGCCTTCATGGAACCTGAATGGATTCAAGCTATGCAAGAAGAGCTTCAACAGTTTGAGCTGAATAATGTATGGGAACTATTTAAGCGTCCTGATCCACGGAAGCACAATATAATAGGCACCAAATGGATATACCGCAACAAGCAAGATGAGCATGGTTAAGTTGTCAGAAACAAAGCTCGTCTTGTTGCTCAAGGATATACTCAAGTGGAAGGCATTGACTTCGATGAAACATTTGCTCCTGTGGCTAGACTTGAAGCCATACGCATACTGCTGGCCTATGCAAATCATCACAACAGACTTCTATATCAAATGGATGTGAAGAGTGCTTTTCTCAATGGCAAGGTTGAAGAAGAAGTGTATGTTGCACAACCGCCTGGCTTTGAAGATACAAAACATCCTGACATGGTATACAAGCTCAACAAGGCACTGTATGGCCTCAAACAAGCCCCTCGGGCCTGGTATGACACACTCAAATACTTCCTGTAGAGCAAAGGCTTCATACCTGGTTCCCTAGACCCCACTCTCTTCACGAAGACATATGATGGTGAACTATTTGTGTGCCAAATATATGTGGATGACATTATCTTCGGCTGCACCAATCAGAAGTATAGTGAAGAGTTTGGATATATGATGCAAGAGCAATATCAGATGTCCATGATGGGAGAGCTGAAGTTCTTCCTCGGTCTTCAAATATGACAACAACGCAACGGCATCTTCATATATCAAGAGAAGTATCTCAAAGATTGCCTGAAGAAGTTCGGTATGCAAGACTGCAAAGGCTTCACAACACCAATGCCAGCCAAACATCATCTGGGTCCCGACGACAATGGTAAAGAGTTCGATCAAAAGGTATACCGCTCCATGATTGGTTCTTTACTTTATCTATGTGCATCTAGGCCAGATATTATGCTTAGCGTTTGCATGTGTGCTCGATTTCAAGCGGCACCAAAGGAGTCGCATCACTTAGCTGTGAAGCGAATTCTTCGATATTTGGCTCACACCCAACTCTAGGATTATGGTATCCAAAGGGCTCAGAGTTTGATCTGGTTGGATTCTCGGATGCTGATTATGCTGGTGACAAAGTTGATCGCAAGTCTACATCAGGAACATGTCACTTTCTGGGACGATCACTTGTATGTTGGTCTTCAAAGAAGCAGAACTGTGTATCTCTCTCCACTGCTGAATCTGAATACATTGCTGCTGGATCTTGCTGCGCTCAGCTTCTGTGGATGAAGCAAACACTCAAGGACTATGGCATTCATCTGAAGCAAGTGCCACTTTACTGCGACAACGAAAGCGCCATCAAGATCGCCAACAACTCAGTTCAGCACTCGAAGACAAAGCACATTGAAATTCGTCATCACTTTCTCAGAGATCATGTTGTGAAGGAAGATATTGATATCATACACGTCAACACTGAAGAGCAATTGGCAGATATCTTCACCAAGCCCTTGGATGAGAAGAGATTTTGCAAGTTACGATGTGAGCTAAATATCCTGGAATCCTCAAATGTCCTGTGATCAGGCACACATCCTAACCCTTATGCATATTGATGACTTAGATGTGCAACACACGAAGTAAAGTATATCTTCAATCAATGAAGACATACATTCTAAGTGTGAATACATTAATGTGGAATTTGACTTTGGAGCGCCACGATAATTGTGCGCCATGTCTGGGTCTAATACTTCCTATACGGTGGGTAACGCCACCACCAAATGTTCTATTTTGAAGTGTTTCACTCATGGCGTTACCTTGCAATGTCTCACATTTGGTTTGGCTTCGATCTCAACATATCTTCATGATTATCTTCACTATGTTGATTATATATATATATATATATATATATATATATATATATATATATATATATATATTAGTGTTCTGTCCTCTACAGCATTCACTTATAGCTATGTCTTCATTGTTGAATCTTTTGAACTAAGTGAATGTGATCGGACCCTAACCTCTCTATGCTTTCTATCTCAAATTCTATCTCTCCAAATCATATGCATTCTATTGAAACTGTCGAATGTCTTCTCTGCGTCCTTGTCAGCAGAAGATACAGAGACAACCATTAAGTCCGTTTTCAATGCTCATTCCTCCACATGAAACCTGGAGAAGTAGGAACGACCACCCGACAATCAAGGCGTGCGTGGGACGTGGAAGAAACCCCAAAATTCCGCATAATGGCCACGTGTTCCTCAGATGCAAATCGCCAGGGGCACCTGTGTAATAGCGTAGTGCCGCCCATGTACCTATAAATACACACTTCACAGCAGTCATTATCTCTTCTTCCACTCTCGCACGAACCCTAGTGCCACCGCTAGCCCTCGACGACGCCGGCAACGAAGCGCTTCACTGCCGCAACCTCTCTGACGCCGTCTTCACGCCGACCGCGGACATCGTCCTCTCCGCCGTCGCCGTAGGTGTCCTCCGTCGCCAAGTTAGGGCACGGAAGATCGAACTGCTCGGCCTCATCTTCCACTTCGTCTAGCAGTTCTTAGTGTGGTAAATAAAACTTCCTTTTTACAGCACTGTTGATCCTATGGATTTGTCACTTTCTACCACAAGCAGTTTCTATTCACACAAGTTAGATCTCTCTCATACTGCATCTCATAACATGCCTAGTATATTCACTTATGCTTCACAAAGTAGTTAGATTCCTCACTTGTACTGATCTGTGGATTCGTACAAATCTGGAACCAACTCCTTATCTATGAGTGAATGTCTTCGCAAAATGAGGTCAATGTCTTCTAAACTGATTTATCTTCAAAATCTTCTGAGAATGCATATGACCTCTTCCCCTTCCCTCGCACCTTAATGCTGTCACAGGTACATGTCCGTGGGAGAATCCTTTGATTCTCATAGTCTGCATTCATTTGCAGAATTCTTACAGCATCACATTAATTCTCCCGAAGCCAGTTCCTGTTGGTCCAGCAAGCGAAAACCTTTGAAGCATTTGAACGTGTTGAAGCCTTTCAAGTTAAAGTTTATGGCTTTAGAGAAAGCAGCAAGGAAGGGTGGCAGAAAGCATCGTGGAGAAACATCCAGAGATCTGCCAGATGAACTCTCAGAACTGTACAAGACAGATCCTGAAGAGGATTACAATCAGCGCAAGACCCGAATCCAATGGATTCGAAGATATTGGGAAGAACAATGGTTCAAATACCGATTTGTAACCCAAGAATATGCTGAGAAAAATGCCATCAAGAGACCGTGGGGAGACATCCAATACAAGAATCTTCTACCCAGGTCCAGAGATGAAGCCATTGCTCAAGGCTTCTATCTCTGCATGGTCCGTGGGCCACAACCAGCTGATGCACACCCATCGTCACTACTATGGTGTCGTGACGACAATCTGTTCAAGCGCAACTTCCAGTTTGCCCAGAACTCAGCGAAGCAGAACAAGAAGACTTTGGGGTTAGACTTCAACCCTGGTCCCTCAGCACCAAGGGCAGATGGCACACGAGATGCAGAACCCAATGTCATCGGTCCTTTCAACAACCTTGAAGGCCTCATCACCCGCATCTTAGTTCAAGGGACTGCAGTGAATGAGCCTGCAGCTGACGCTGAATCAGAAGAAGCTCCTGCAGCGCCAAAGACAAAGAAGACGAAGAAGCCTAAAGCTTCAAAGCCTGCCCCCTCACCAAAAATCTCAAGGGCGAAGCCACTGGCAACTGCACCTCCTGAAGACAGTGTGCAGTCCGAAGACTTATGTCGCATCTCCAAGCCCCAGAAAGTCAAGATGCCTCTGCCTCACACCGGATAAGAGCTAACTGTTGCTGCCATTCTGCGCAATGACGACATTGATCTGTCAAGTGATGAAGATCTAGCAGATGACGCTCTTGAGAAACTCATCAAGAGCAAAGAAGAAGCAGAAATCTTCAATGATCTGCCTCTCTTTGATGTGACCATCATTCACAACTTCATTGACGAGTGGTTTTACACGCCAAACATCAGCTTTGAAGATCTGCAGCTACCGATAGGCCTCAGTGTCGCCTTCCAAGGCGCCATTGCTTCAGAACTCGCTATTGCCCAGCGCATTGTTGAACTGAAGCAAAAGATTGACTATGAAAAGGCTCAGTTCAAGAAGCATATGGCCAAGCTCAGCATGCAGGAAGTGAAGAACTTCAAGAGTATGATGCACGAGCTCAAGGAAGCCTTTGTAAAGAAACATGCAGAAGCTCAGGGTTCGCGTGAGCGCATGAAGACTCTGGCTGACAGATGTGTGCAAGCCTATAATGAGGCTGAGAAGCGCAAGGCCCTTGGGCGTCTTGGCATCGACCCCAGGATGGCCGCAAAGAAGAAGAAGAAGCCTGCTATGGCTGAACCTGATGCACCAAGGCAGGAAGCAGTTCCTATTGTCTTCCCAACTAAAATGACTGGCTCGAAGCCAAAAAGTCGGTCAACAGCTTCAGAGCTTAAGAAGACAAGGACTGCTGAGGCTGAAGCTAGGAAGAGGAAACATTCTGAAGCCTCTCCAACTGCCCCCTCCAAGAAGAAGAGGAAGACCAAGAAAGATCGGGCAGCTCCCACAGAGCCCTTGATAGTTGAACCCATTTCTATGGTCTATCCTGAAGCTAAACGCCATGAACGCCAACTGACTATTCATGAGCCTGCTTCCACAGAGGCTCATGAAGCTGAAGACTTTCCAGCAGCTGATCCCATCACTGCTGAAGACATTGGTCAACATGACAATGTAGAAGATGGAGCAGTCCTTCCTTAGAACAGCGAACTCATCAGCATTGGTCGTCCACTGACGCCAATTGCACAGGATGCTTCATGGGCAGATCGCCCACAAGAGGAAGATGACTATGAGGCCCAACCCACTCCAACTCCACAGGCGTCGCCCGCGTTGCGCAGGCTTTGCAAAGGTCCAAGGCCTCAAGTCTCTGCTGAAGACAATCCGGCTGCATTAGCCGCGGAAGAAGAAGTCCCACAAGTTCCCACTCCCCTGTCCCAACAAGAAGCAGTTCTCAAGGAGAACATGCCCGTGACCGACCCTCCAGCTTGTCAAGTGGAGGATGAAAATCTTGTGGCTGCCACAACCACCAATGAAGCTAATGTGGAGCCCTCCCCAATGGAAGAAGAAGACATCGAAGCCACTGATCCCGTCACTTCTGTTCCCGAGTCTGCTGCCGGTCCCCAGTTCGACTATCATGTTGAGCATAGGTCTTAGGTACAGAAGCCAATCCCAAGATTGCCAAGGTTCCCAGGTCCTGGATCAGCACCTGGCTCCTTCAATATCAATGGCTTCAGGGCAGACAACACATTCTTCGATAGCTCCAGGAACCCCTACTCAAGGGAAAGGATATCATCTGATCTGTTCTGGAGCTATCCTCAGCGAAGCTATTACTCATGCATTCTTTACAACCAAGGTCGCATCTTCCCACACAAGCGCCTTGACATTGAAGCCATAGCTGGTCTGCCCTGTCTGGAAGAAGCTTTGGATTGCTTCAAGGAAGTTGGACTGCTGCCGTTCGTTACTGACCAAGAGCATTGGAATGAAGAGCTGCTGCTCCAATTCTATGCCACACTTCACATCCGCGGGTACAGCAGAGATCCGAAGACTTGGGTCCTGGAGTGGATGACCGGAAATGTTCATCACAAAGCCAATGCATTTGACATCATTGAGCTCACTGGTTTGCCCACTCCTGGCGATCTCTACGAGCATGGCTATCAGCTGCATAGTGAAGCTATTGAGAGCATCTTTAAGAGGCCGGAACCTAATATGAGTCAGATGCTCAGCATGATGAAGCCATTGCCCCAAGATGCTGCTTATCCAACAGAGTTCTTCGTTGAAGACCTTGAGTATCTGCCACGAACCATCTATCACATCATCAGGCGAACTCTTTGTCCCATCAAAGGGCACTCTCCAAATGCCAAGCTTGAGGGTGCAATGAAGACTTTGGTCTTCTATATTCTTCATGGAAAATGCTTCAATGCACAGGACTTATTCATCCGCCAACTTGCTGCATCGGGCTCTGATTTGTTTGGCTTGAAGTTCTACGCCCCGTGGGTAATGCGGCTAATCAAACTTCACTCCGATATCTCATATCAGCCATCTGCTCGCAATCATAGGATTTTTCTGCCTGATGTGGATATCTCTACTGAAGCCATCTATCCTGAGCCTGCAAAGGAACCTCTAAGTCTTCATAATGCAAAGCATAAGAGTTTCTCACAGAACATTGAAGGAGTTGAAGCAGTCACTCAGGTGTATCCTTTGGCTAGCACTACATGTGCACCACACCCTGCGTCTACTGAAGCCATTGATAGTACAACTGCTCCAAGACCCAAGAAGCGCACTCGTGTTCTCAACGACCGAGAGCTTCTTGTGGCTCTTCATCAGAAACAGGATAGGCATCATGACTGGCTGAAGCGTCAGATGAAAAGCCTCTTGGTGGAAGTTAATCGTATTCGCAATCTTGCCACCAAGAATGCTTTCGTTGCCCATGAAAGCTGTCGCCGTACATGGAAAGGGCTAACGATCATGTGTTCTGAAGATGATCTCCAAGAGGATGTTTTCACTGAGCGATTCAAGTTTGACTCCACACCTCCTCGAAGAGCTGTGCTGCTAGGAACTCCACCCCTTGAAGACTCTGAGTTCTATTCATCTGCTGCAACAGTGACTGCCAGAGTTATCGAGGATGAAGATGATGCTACTTCACCACCACCTCCTTCAGCACGCGTCAACTCTGCTCCAAGCTCTTCAGCACCGCCAAACACCACCAACGACCCTGCTTCTTCACCTACTCCGCATGGGAACGAGTAGATGCTCTATGTCTTCAAACCTTTTTGGTCCTTACTGACAAAAGGGGGAGAAGCATATGAGGTTGATAGTCTTCAAGCGGGTCCATATGGGCGGGTGCTTTATATTTTGCTTTGTGCTTACAACTCTCGTTTTGCTACATTTGGTTCTTTGAGTTGTAACACTTAAACTCGATGGTCGCCTGCTACTTATCTGCCACTTTGTTTTGTGACGATAAATTCCGCATGTGCGACGATAAATTCCGCACTTAGATCATTCTGCAGACGTCCATTTTCCATTATGCATGTCATTATCTTCATATACTTTCACATGCATAGTGGATTTTCATCATAAGTTGAAGTGGATCTCCACAAGTACAACCTGCCATGTGCATTTGCATTCCAAAAGAAAATTACCTATATGCACATCTTCAGGGGGAGCCCTTGCAACTTATGAAGACAATTCCTTATCCTTTACAATTTCACAGATTATATTCCCCATTGAAAACTTCAACTAGTTTGTCATCAATCACCAAAAAGGGGGAGATTGTAAGTGCATCTAGTGCCACCCCTAGTTGGTTTTGGAGTATTGACGACAAACCTAGTTGAGGGACTAATGTGTTTGTGAGAATTGCAGGATAACACAGGTAGAAGTCCCTCATTGATTCGGTTTTCCTACCAGAGATGACCCCTAAAAATGTATGAAGACATTGAAGTCAAAGGTGGTATATGAAGATATTCACATTGAAGACTATGACAAGAGAAGACACCACATGAAGCCTATGGAGCTCGAAGACTTAGATCTTTCATAGTTCTTTTTCTTTTGTGTTGAGTCATAGGAACCACCATACTGTTAAGTGGGGTCCAAGAGAACCAGTCAGACTGACTGAAGTGATGCCTAACCAAAAACCTATGTCTTCGAGTGAAGACTATGAGAGCGAATCTTGTCCAAAGTCGGACAAGTCAGCTTTGCTTGTAGCCCAAGTAAAGTTGTCGTGTGAGTTTGAAATCTGACCGTTGGAACACGTGTCAGTTTCTTAGTGACCCAGGGTCATTTCGGACAAATCAGGTCAGGTTGCCAAGTGGCTATAAATAGCCCACCCCCCACAACCATAAACGGTTGGCTGCTCAGATTGAGAATACGGCTTTTGTCGTTTGAGAGCAACCCACCTTGAAGCCTTTGAGAGAGAATTCCTTGCGAGGATAAAACCCTAACCACCCAGAGCCAGAGAGAATTGGGCATCACTTAAGTCTTCTTGTCTGTGTGATCTGAAGACTTATTACACTTGAGGACTGTGCATCCTCCAGCCGGTTAGGCGTCGCGTTCTGAGCATCGAAGAGACATTGTGGATTGCCGGTGAATGAAGTCTGTGAAGGTTTGGGAGTCTACCTTGAAGACTTACCAGAGTGATTGGGCGAGGTCTGCTGACCTTAGCTCAAGGGGAATACGGTGAGGACTGGGTGTCCTGAGCTGCGTGTTCAGGACTGGGTGTCCGGGACTGTGTGTCCTACGGTTTAAATACCTAGCCGCCCCAACCAGACGTACAGTTGTCACAGCAACTGGAACTGGTCCAACAAATCATTGTCTTCAGTGAGTCACTGGTTTCATCTTCCCTTCCCTTTACTTACTGTTGCTCCTTGTGAAGTCATTGTATGTTTGCACTATCTTTTGTCTTCACTGAGTGACTGCATGCTCTGTATGGCTTCATAATATCTTCCTACCTGATCCTTACTACATTGCTGCTATTAAGTCATTGTGCTTTCACTTCATTGAATACTTGACTATGGCTTGTCTAGTGTAGTCTACCTTCCGCTGTATGGTAATTGGTTTATTTCTATCGTTTGTCTTCATAACTTCCACATTTTGAAGACTTTCATAAAAATCGCCTATTCACCCCCCCTCTAGTCGATATAACGCACTTTCAGATGCACAAGAAGTATTCCCGCTTAGTACAAGTGAAGGCTAGCAACAGACTGGGAAGCGACCAACTAGAGAGAGACAACAGGCATGTACATGCATTAAAATTAATAAACATTGGATGCAAGCATGAGTAGGATATAATCCACCATGAACATAAATATCGTGAAGGCTATGTTGATTTTGTTTCAACTACATGCGTGAACATGTGCCAAGTCAAGTCACTTAAATCATTGAAAGGAGGATACCACCCCATCATACCACATCATAACCATCTCAATAGCATGTTGGCGCACAAGGTAAATCATTATAACTCATAGCTAATCAAGTATGGCACAAGCAACTATGATCTCTAATTGTCACTGCAAACATGTCTATTCATAATAAGTTGAATCAAGAACGACGGGCTCATCATATTTACAAAAACAAAAGAGGTCGAGCTCATACCAGCTTTTCTCATCTCAGTCAGTCCATCATATATCATCATAATTGCCTTTCACTTGCACGACCGAACAGTGTGAATAATAATAAGAGTGCACGTGCATTGGACTAAGCTGGAATATGCGAGCATTCAATAAACAGGAGAAGACAAGGCAATAGGGGCTCTTGTTTAAATCAACAATAATGCATATAAGAGCCACTACAACAATTTAATTATGGTCTTCTCCTACTGACCCCCAAATAAAATAAAAGAAATGAAACTATTTACATGGGAAATCTCCCAACAAGCAAAAGAAGAACGAGAAATATTTTTGGGTTTTCTTTTTAATTATTACCACTACAGTAGAAAAATAAACTACTACTAATTTTTTTTGGTTTTTCTTAAGGTCTAACAAACACACAAGAAGAAAGCAGGAAAAAGAAAATAAACTAGCATGGATATTACAGTGAAAAAGTATGAGCACCGACATCTAGCAATGAGTGTGTGTGAACATAAATGTAATGTCGGTGAGAAATACGTACTCCCCCAAGCTTAGGCTTTTGGCCTAAGTTGGTCTATGGCCACGGCTGGGCTGGCGGATATCCATAATAATAGTTGTTGGGGTCATACTATGATGAGGAAGGATAGTTGGGATCATACTGATGTGCAGCGGTTATCGCCTGCTGAGCTGCAGCGTGGAGTCTGGCTGCCTCCACTCTCCTCTCGTACTCCTCTGCCTCCTGTCTGGTAATAATATATCTACCTTTTGTCTATGAATCAAAGAAGGCAGGAGCAGGGAGAGTAATACGGAAAACATGTCATTTATCAAAAATTAAGCGATATAAGAGAGGTGATTCAGGCCTCTCGACAAACTGGTGTGAAGCCATAGAGTTACAATCTAAATATGCAGGAGGCAACTCCATATCACCCTCACGAATGTCTATTTCAAGAAAATGAGCTAATCAGGTTGCGTAAATTCCTCCAAAGAAATCTCCATTATGTCTATTATGATGCAACCTATGAGCTACAATGGCTCCCATATGATAAGATTGGTCTCCTAACACAGCACTCCTAAGAATGCTGAGATCAGGGACACACATGTGACATGCTTCATCCTTAGCATTTATGCATCTACCGATGAAAAGAGCAAAATAATGTATAGCAGGAAAGTGAATGCTCCCTATGGTAGCCTGCATTATATCTCTGGATTCCCCCACAGTTATACTAGCAAGAAAGTTTCTAAATTCAGATTTAGGGGGATCCCTAATACTGCCCCATGATGGAAGTTCGCAAGCAGAAGTGAAATCCTCTAGGTCCATGGTATAAGATTTTTCATAAAGATCAAACATGACTGAAGGAGAATTACGCGAAGATGAATACTCAAACCTCCTCACAAATGAACTTGTGAGATCATGATACTGGGGGCATTTGTCAGCCTCAAAATCCTCAAGACCGGCACTGCGCAAATATGATTTGAATTCTTCTCTAATTCCCGCACAGTCCATAAAATTTTACGATGGCCATTCGCAAGGCCGTACTGGAGCGTCTCTTGGTGGATCCCCGTCAGCATCGCGCATAGCAATTCTGGGTCCTTGCATCTTAGAGGAACCACCTTGGAACATCTTCCTAAACATATTGTTTTTCTCTGAAAAATTCTGAATTTTTTAGTAACTTCAAAATAAAAGTGAACTAAACTCAATAAAACTGATAGCAACTACTCCTACAAGTGCCTAGAGCCTATATCAAGCATTAGAACTACTTGGAACCATATAAATTTGACATGCAAGCTCAAGAACATGGTCACCTATGCAGCACAAATTTGCAAAGAATAAAGCACTAGAACAAAAACTAATTGGACCAATGGAGGAGTCACATACCAAGGAACAATCTCCCCAAGCAGTTTTGAGAGAGGTGCTTTGAGCAAGGAGATCAAGAATCACAGCAAAAGTGGCTGGAACTCGTGCTTGAGTTGGTTTTTTGGGTTTGTGTGAGATAGAGGAAGAAGATGGGTGCTGGGATAAGTGGAGGAGGGCCACCATGGGCCCACGAGGCAGGGGGGCGCGCCCACCACCCTCGTGGCCAGGTGGCAGCTCCTCCCGCGGTAATTTTTGCACAGTAAATCCTCAAATATTCCCAAAAAAATCATATTAAATTGGCATGTCATTCTGAGGACTTTTATTTTCGGGATATTTTTATGTTGCACGGATAAGTCAGGAAATAGACAGAAAATACTATTTTTACTTTATTTAATATAAATAATAGAAAGTAAAAGTGGGGTGCAGAAGTTTGTGCTTCTAGTATCATCCATCTCGTGCTCATCAAAAGGAATCCACTAACAATGTTGGTCAAGTCTTATTAACAAACTCATTCCGATAATCATGAAACCAGAGAAATTTCAATAATAAGTATATCACATTTCTTCTGGACAGTAGGAAGAGGAAATTCAAAACCTCCCAATATAATCGATGGAATTTTTCCAATAGAGTTGATACTATGAACTTGAGGTTGTTTCCTCGAAAAGTGTACCGTATGCTCATTACCATTAACATGAAAAGTGACATTGCCTTTGTTGCAATCAATAACAGCCCCTGCAGTATTAAGAAAAGGTCTTCCAAGAATAATAGACATACTATCACCCTCGGGAATATCAAGTATAACAAAGTCCGTTAAAATATTAACGTTTGCAACCACAACAGGCACATCCTCACAGATACCGACAGGTATAGCAGTTGATTTATCAGCCATTTGCAAAGATATTTCAGTAGGTGTCAGCTTATTCAAGTCAAGTCTACGATATAAAGAGAGAGGCATAACACTAACACCGGCTCCAAGATCACATAAAGCAGTTTTAATATAATTTCTTTTAATGGAGCAAGGTATAGTAGGTACTCCGGGGTCTCAGTGTTTCTTTGGTATTCCACCCTTAAAAGTGTAATTAGCAAGCATGGTGGAAACTCAGCTTCCGGTATCTTTCTTTTATTAGTAATTATATCCTCCATATATTTAGCATAAGGATTTATTTTGAGCACATTAGTTAATCGCATACACAAAAAGATAGGCCTAATCATTTCAGCAAAGCGCTCAAAATCCTCGTCATCCTTTTCCTTGGATGGTTTCGGAGGAAAAGGCATGGGTTTCTGAACCCAAGGTTCCCTTTCTTTACCATGTTTCCTAGCAACAAAGTCTCTTTTATCATAACGTCGATTCTTTGATTGTGGGTTATCAAGATCAACAGCAGGTTCAATTTCTACATCATTATGATTACTAGGTTGAGCATCATCATGAACATCATCATTAATATTTTTACTAGGTTCATGTTCATTACCAGATTGTGTTTCAGCATCAGACATAGAAATATCATTTGGATTATGAGGTGGTTCAGAAATAGGTTCACTAGAAGTTTGCACAGTTCTATCATTTTTCTTCTTCTTCTTTTTAGAAGAACTAGGAACATCAATATTATTTCTTTGAGAATCTTGTTTGATTCTCTTAGGGTGGCCTTCAGGATACAAAGGTTCCTCAGTCATTCTACCAGTTCTAATAGCCACTCTAATAGTATAATCATTTTTCTTTCTATTCATTTCATCAAGCACTTCTTTTTGAGCCTTAAGTACTTGTTCTACTTGAGTGGTAACCATAGAAGCATGTTTGCTGACAAGCTTAAGTTCACCTTTAATATCAGCCATATAATCACCCAAGCGTCTAATCGTATAAGCATTTTCTTTTAATTGTCTACCAAAATAAGCATTGAAGTCATCTTGCTTATACATAAAGTTATCAAACTCATCCAAGCATTGACTAGCAATTTTAGTAGGAGGGACTTCAGCTTTATCATATCTATAGAGAGAATTTACCTTTACTACCTGTGTCGGGATATCGGGATCAGGAGGTTCTTCAGTAAATAAATAATTGAGATCATATGTTTCTTCAACAGGCGGTATATTAAGACCATGTATTTCTTCAATAGGAGGTAAATTCTTAACGTCTTCAGCTTTAATACCTTTCTCTTTCATAGATTTCTTTGCCTCTTGCATATCTTCGGGACTGAGAAATAAAACACCTCTCTTCTTCGGAGTTGGTTTTGGAATAGGCTCAGTAATTGGAGCAGGAGATGGCTCAGGAGCTGGTTCAGGAGGTGCCCAATTATTTTCATTTGTCAACATATTATTCAATTGAATTTCAGCCTCATCCGGTGTTCTTTCCCTGAAAAGAGAACCAGCACAACTATCCAGGTAATCTCTGGAAGCATCGGTTAGTCCATTATAAAAGATATCAAGTATTTCAGTTTCTTAAGAGGATGATCAGGAAAGGCATTAAGTAACTTGAGAAGCCTCCCCCAAGCTTGTGGGAGACTCTCTTCTTTAATTTGCACGAAGTTGTATATTTCCCTCAAAGCAGCTTGGTTCTTATGAGCAGGGAAATATTTATCAGAGAAGTAATAAATCATATCCTGGGGACTACGCACACAACCAGGATCAAGAGAATTAAACCATATCTTAGCATCACCCTTTAATGAGAACGGAAATATTTTGAGTATATAGAGGTAACACGATCTCTCGTCATTAGTGATCAGGGCAGCTATATCATTTAACTTAGTAAGATGTGCCACAACAATTTCAGATTCATAGCCATAAAACGGATCAGATTCAACCAAAGTAATTATATCAGGATCAACGGAGAATTCATAATCTTTATCAGGAACACATATAGGTGAAGTAGCAAAAGCATGGTCGGGTTTGATTCTATCTCTAAGTGATTCTTTGTTCCATTTAATTAATAACCTCTTAAGCTCATATCTATCTTTGCAAGCAAAAATAGCGGCAGAAGATTCCATATCAAAAAGATAACCTTCAGGAATAACGGGCATATTTTCATCATCATTATCATCATCGTATTCAGATTCAATAATTTCTTTTTCTCTAGCCCTAGCAATTTGTTCATCAAGAAATTCACTAAGGGGCATAGTAGTATCAGGCATAGAAGCAGTTTCATCACAAGTACCATGCATAGCAGAAGTGGTATCATCAATAACACGCGACATATCAGAACGAATAGCGGAAGCAGGTGTAGGTGTCGCAAACTTACTCATAACAGAAGGTGAATCAAGTGCAGAGCTAGATGGCAGTTCCTTATCTCCCCTCGTAGTTGAGGGATAGATCTTGGTTTTTGAATCTCTCAAGTTCTTCATAGTGTCCAGCAGATATATATGACAAATGACTCAAAGAATAGAGCTATGCTCCCCGGCAACGGCGCCAGAAATCAGTCTTGATAACCCACAAGTATAGGGGATCGCAACAGCTTTCGAGGGTAGAGTATTCAACCCAAATTTATTGATTCGACACAAGGGGAGCCAAAGAATATTCTCAAGTATTAGCAGCTGAGTTGTCAATTCAACCACACCTGGAAACTTAGTATCTGTAGCAAAGTGTTTAGTAGCAAAGTAATATGATAGTGGTGGTAGCAGCAACAAAAGTAAAGACAACAAAAGTAATGTTTTTGGTATTTTGTAGTGATTGTAATAGTAGCAGCGGGAAAGTAAATAAGCGAAAACCAGTATATGGAAAACTCGTAGGCACCGAATCAGTGATGGATAATTATGCCGGATGCGGTTCATCATGTAACAGTCATAACATAGGGTGACATAGAACTAGCTCCAATTCATCAATGTAATGTAGGCATGTATTCCGTAAATAGTCATACGTGCTTATGGAAAAGAACTTGCAGGACATCTTTTGTCCTACCCTCCCGTGGCAGCGGGGTCCTATTGGAAACTAAGGGATATTAAGGCCTCCTTTTAATAGAGAACCGGAACAGAGCATTAGCACATAGTGAATACATGAACTCCTCAAACTAGGGTCATCACCGGGAGTGGTCCCGATTATTGTCACTTCGGGGTTGCCGGATCATAACACATAGTAGGTGACTATAGACTTCCAAGATAGGATCAAGAACTCACATATATTCATGAAAACATAATAGGTTCAGATCTGAAATCATGGCACTCGGGCCCTAGTGACAAGCATTAAGCATAGCAAAGTCATATCAACATCAATCTTAGAACATAATGGACACTAGGGATCAAACCCTAACAAAACTAACTCGATTACATGATAAATCTCATCCAACCCATCACCATCCAGCAAGCCTACGATGCAATTACTCACGCACGGCAGTGAGCATCGTGAAATTGTGATGGGGGATGGTTGATGATGACGACGGCGACGAATCCCCCTCTCTGGAGCCCCGAACGGACTCCAGATTAGCCCTCCCGAGAGGTTTTAGGGCTTGGCGGCGGCTCCATATTGTAAAACGCGATGATTTCTTCTCTCTGATTTTTTTCTCATCGAAACTCAATATATGGAGGTGGAGTTGGAGTCGGAGACGCAACAGGGGGCCCACGAGGTAGGGGGCGCGCCCTAGGGGGGGGCGCCCCCACCCTCGTGAGAAGGGTGTGGGCCCTCGGGTCTTCATCTTTGGCAAGGATTTTTTATTGTTTTTTCTAAGATGTTCCATGGAGTTTCAGTTCATTCCGAGAATATTTGTTTTCTGCACATAAAACAACACCATGGTAATTCTGCTGAAAACAGCGTCAGTCCGGGTTAGTTCCATTCAAATCATACAAGTTAGAGTCCAAAACAAGGGCAAAAGTGTTTGGAAAAGTAGATACGACGGAGACGTATCAACACCAAACAGAGCATCAGGGGCTACTGTCTATGCGGTAATATTTTCCTATATTCTAAATACTTACCTCAAAGCCTGTTAGAAGGCTGGCACAAGCTTCAGTCAGTCCGCTCTTGGCGGACTGAACCTTTTTGATCACCGCACTCATAATTGTGCGGTGCTCTTCGTCGATGAAAGCGCCGTGAAGCGCTCCCAGCAGGTTGTCCAGTGCCTCTGGATGGACAAAGGTCACCGGCACGAGCGACTTGCCCCTCTTGGAAGAGGGCCGCCTGCTCGAGTCCGGAACCACTAGAGGTTCCGGCGCGGTGTTCAGCTGAGAGCCGAACTTGGAGCCCCCGGGAGCCTTGCTCCCTTTGCTCCTGGAGTCTGGGAGGTCTCCTTGAGGCGCCTCCCGGACCGTCTTCCCCCGGCTCGGTGCCCCTTGAGACAATACGTCGGCATTGTCCGTAGGGCAAGGGGAGGAGGCGGTTGGAAGTGTATCACTATTCATGTCTGACGAGTCCAAGGAACCGTCCGATGATGATACATCGATACGGGATTGGGGCGGACAGCATAACCATATTCGGCGTTAGGAGAAGCAGTGCGACAAAGGTATACTATGAGTTACTCCGGTACCCGAATACTTACGACTTCGCCAGGGGCTTGGCCCTGAGCAGCCACTTGTCTTCGCCGTCGGCAGTGGTGGTGGAGCAGTCCAGAAGGAGAGTCCTTCCCTTAT
Organism: Triticum aestivum; assembly: GCF_018294505.1. Classification (NCBI taxonomy): domain Eukaryota; kingdom Viridiplantae; phylum Streptophyta; class Magnoliopsida; order Poales; family Poaceae; genus Triticum; species Triticum aestivum. Next base: position 624,536,686 of record NC_057800.1, read on the forward strand.
TGGACCCTTCAGCCTCCCCGGTTGGGGCGGTTTTCCTTTTCTTGTCTCCCCCGACTGGAGGGGGAGAATCTTCATCATCCTTCTCCTCGTTTTCACGGGAGGAGGGTGTCTCGGTATTGTCGGATGATGAGTCCGATACCACCTGGCGCTGGGAACTCTTTCGGGTTCCCTTGGCCTTCTTCTTGGTCTTCTCCGGCACCTCATAAGGAGCCGGAGTCTGCATCTCCGTCAGGAGAGCGTCCGCAGGGTCTTCGGGCAGAGGGGCCGGACAGTTGATCTGCTCCGATGTCTTCACCCAGTCCTGTCAAAGGCATGGGAGCTCAGACCCCGCACATGGTTAAGCTATGGGAAATAAATACCCTGCCAGATGTACAGAACTTACCAGATTCGCATGGCGCTTCGTGCTTAGCCCGCGGTCCTCGGTAAGAGAAGGAGGGACCTCGGCGCCCTTGAACAGCACCCTCCAGACGTCTTTATGCATCGTGTCGAAGAGCTCGCTGAGAGTCTGGTGCTGGGCCGGGTAGAACTCCCATAAGTTGAAGTCCCGTTGTTGACATGGGAGGATCTAGCGGAAGAGCATGACCTGGACTATGTTGACAAGCTTAAGTTTCTTGCTTGTCATGTTTCGAATACACTTCTGGAGTCCGTCCAGCTCCACCGATGAACCCCAGGACAGGCCCTTCTCCTTCCAGGAAGTGAGCCGCGTGGGGATTCCGGATCGAAACTCAGGGGCCGCCACCCAGTTGGTGTCGCGGATCGGTGATGTAGAACCACCCCGATTGCCACCCCTTTATGGTCTCCACGAAGGAGCCCTCGAGCCATATAATGTTGGTCATCTTGCCCACCATGGCTCCGCAGCATTCCGCTTGTTGGCCGCCCACCACCTTCGGCTTGATATTGAAGGTCTTTAGCCACAAGCCGAAGTGGGGCCAGATGCGGAGGAAGGCCTCGCACACGACGATGAACGCTGAGATGTTGAGGATGAAGTTCGGGGCCAGATCATGAAAGTCCAGCCCATAATAGAACATGAGGCCGCGGAGAAATGGATGGAGGGGAAACCCTAGTCCGCGGACGAAGTGCGGGAGGAAGACTACCCTTTCGTGAGGTTCTGGGGTAGGGATGACCTGCCCCGCGGCTGGCAGTCGGTGCGCGATATCCGCGGCTAAGTATCAGGCTCCACGTAGCTTTTTGATGTATCCCTCCGTGACGGAGGAGGCCATCCACTTGCCTCCCGCTCCGGACATGTTTGGAGAGAGTTGAGGAGAAGGATGTGGACTTGGGCGTTGGATCTCGAGTACGCGAGAATGGATGAGCAAGGAGGAAGAAGGCGTGTGAAGAAAAAAGGTGAGATCTTATCCCTTTATAAGTGCGGACTAAACTATGCGCCCCCACTAGCCTGGTAAAACTCGCTTATCCCCCAAGCGCCGTAATTGATGGCGTAGTTGGGTTACCCACGTCCGTATTGATGAGAATCCCGTAATAAGGGGAACACGATCTCTGCTTTGACAAGACGTGTCAAGAAACCGCCTCATGTTATGTGCGGGGCTGGTTAAAGAAAAACGGTTTGAATAATTACCGGGCCATGGCATGATGTCATGCTGCCAAAATGTGTCAGCAGATTAGATTTGTGGAAATATTATTCTCTCTATGGTGGTATGTGGAACTTATTTTGCAGGGCCGGACACTATCCTTGTATTCAAACTCTTCTGTGGTGTATTTGGAGGAGGAACCCGCCTTGCAATGCCGAAGACAACACTGCGCGCCGGACTCGTCGTCATTGAAGCCTGGTTCAGGGGCTACTAAGGGAGTCCTGGATTAGGGTCCCCGGACAACCGGACTATATCTTTTGGCCGGACTGTTGGACTATGAAGACACAAGATTGAAGACTTCGTCTCGTGTCCGGATGGGACTCTACTTGGCGTGGAAGGCAAGCTAGGCAATACAGATATGTATATCTCCTCCTTTGTAACCGACCTTGTGTAACCCTAGCCCCCTCCGGTGTCTATATAAACTGGAGGGTTTTATTCCGTAGGACAACATACAATCATACCATAGGCTAGCTTCTAGGGATTAGCCTCTCGGATCTCGTGGTAGATTAACTCTTGTACTACTCATATTATCAAGAATAATCAAGCAGGACGTAGGGTTTTACCTCCATCAAGAGGGCCCAATCCTGGGTAAAACATTGTATCCCCTGCCTCCTGTTACCATCCGCCTTAGACGCACAGTTCGGGACCCCCTACCCGAGATCCGCCGGTTTTGAAACCGGCAGCGGGGAATATCTAAGGATTTCCTTGTGCGTTCGAGCTGCTTCCATATCGCCAGTCTTGGTATGCGCAAAGTTGACTTGTAAACAAAATGTAAGAAATTCTTGTGTGCCGCAGAGCGGTTGAGCCGCGGTATGTGGCCTGTCCTGGCCTTCGCCGGAGTGTTTAATTGAGCTCTGGATGAGCTGGGCTATCCCGCCGCGAAGTAGTTCGAAGTCCTTAGGCGGTGTCCAGGAATCGGGCCGTCGACTCGAGGTTCGGTTGGAAGGTGCCACTTGTAGCTTCTGCTGTTAAAGCAGCGGTATACTCCTTGGTGCCGAGGGGAAGTTCGGCCTTTCCATTAACCGTGATTACGCCGCACGGACCAGGCATCTTGAGCTTACGGTAGGCATAATGTGGTACCGCATTGAATTGAGCGAACGCGGTTCGTCCGAGAAGTGCCTGATAATCACTGCGAAAGGGGACGATGTCGAAGATTAACTCTTCGGCACGGTAATTGTCTGGTGATCCGAAGACTACCTAAAGGGCGATGGAGCCTATACAACTGGCCTCCACACCTGGTATAATACCTCTGAAGGTGGTTTTAGTGGGCTTGATCACCGAATGATCGATGCCCATCTTGCGCACCGTGTCCTGGTAAAGCAGGTTTAGACTGCTCCCTCCGTCCATAAGGACTCGTGTGGGGTGGAACCCGTCAATTATTGGGTCGAGGACTAGTGCGGCAGGATTGCCCTGATTGGTGTTAACATGACAATCCGTGCGATTGAAGGTGATCGGCCCTAGTTTATATTGTGGGACGGCTTGTTCCATTAAGTCGACATCCCTAAGGGTGTGCGTCCAGTCAGGGTTGGGAGTGTAGGTGTCGTTTACCACGTTCACCGTTTGTATTTGCGGGGGAAATTTCTTTTGCCCTCCTGTACTCGGTGACCTGGGCTCCTCGTCGCCATCGCCACTTTGAGACCCCTTATCTTTGTTTTTGGCACCTGACCTGCCGGCTTGTTTGAAGACCCAGCATTCTCTGTTGGTATGATTGGCTGGTGTTCCTGGGGTGCCATGAATTTGGCATGGGCGGTCGACTATGCGGTCCAGACTGGACGGACCCGAATTGTCATTTTTGAGTGGCCCATTCCGCTGACTGGACTTGGAGCCCCTAAATCCGGCATTGACTGTCGTATCTTCGGCGTTTCCACCATTTTTGCGGCTCTTGTGTTTATTGCGTCGGGGTTTGCCGTTGCTATCTCTGGCTTCTGATGTGCCAGGGTTCCTTGCTGTGTTGTTGCTACGTGCCAACCAGCTATCTTCGCCTGCGCAAAAGCGGGTCATGAGTGCCGTGAGGGCTGCCATGGATTTTGGTTTCTCTTGGCCGAGATGTCGGGCGAGCCACTTGTCATGGATGTTATGTTTAAAGGCCGCTAGGGCTTCGGCATCCGGACAGTCAACAGTTTGGTTCTTTTCAATTAGGAACCGAGTCCAGAATTTCCTAGTTGACTCTCCGGGCTGCTGTGTTATGTGACATAAATCATCAGCATCCAGTGGCCGCACATAAGTGCCCTGGAAGTTGTCCAGGAATGTGTCTGCTAGGTTCTCCCAGCTTTTGATGGAGTTTGCCGGCAAGCTATTCAGCGAATGCCGAGCCGCCCCCTTGAGTTTTAGCGGGATATACTTGATGGCATGTAGATCATCCCCGCGGGCCATGTGAATGTGGAGGAAGAAATCCTCTATCCATACCGCGGTGTCTGTAGTGTCGTCATATGATTCAATGTTCATGGTTTTAAACCCTTCTGGGAATTCATGATACATTACTTCATCAGTGAAGCATAGGGGGTGTGCGGCACCTCTGTGCTGGGCTATATCACGACACAGTTCATACGAGTCTTGTCTGCTGTGTTCAGCCCGGCCGGATTTGCTTTTAGTATATCCGGTGTGACGGTTGTCATCACGCGTTGGGGCGCGCCCCCCTGATTCGTAGACCGATCTTTTATGTCCTGATTTGTTTTCCAATACTTCTCGCAGGTCCTGCGTGTTACCCCGGGCCTTGGTATTTTTGTTTGACTGGCGACGGGGTGCGTACTGGACTTTGGACTGATATGCCGCTTTGTCTTGGCCACGAGGTGGCCGGTCAGCCGCATGATACGCTGGTAGTGTAGGCTTTAATGCTTCCTCCTCGAGTTGGGGTAGCAACCTGCGCTTTGGGTAACTTTTGGTTGGGCGCTCGAGTTCGTATTCCTCGGCTGCCAGCACCTCGGTCCATCTATCCGTTAGCAGATCTTGATCAGCTTGAAGCTGTTGTTGCTTTTTCTACAGGCTTTTTGCTGTGGCTATAAGCCGGCTCTTAAAGCGCTCCTGCTTGACGGGATCCTCAGGCGCATAAATTCTTCATCGCCGAGGCTCACCTCGTCATTAGAGAAGGGTATGTAATTGTCATCCTCTGATTCTCCGTCTGCCACCTGTTCCTTAGGGCTAGCTTGCCCATCCTCCCACTCGAAGCTTGGCTGGAGGGGATTGTCTTCGTCTTCGGCACTATCTGTAGTGTTATTGTTTCTTGTGCCGGTATCGCTGCTTTTGCTATGGCGGGGCTTAGAGCGGCGCCGATGACGCCGGTGCTTAGATTGCTTCTCGAGGGGATTATCCTCCGTTGCCTTATTGCCATCGCTTTCTTTGTGGGTGTCCACCATGTATATATCATATGATGAGGTGGCTGTACAGCGCCCTGTGGGCGGTAGTTCCTGTTCTTCTCCTGCATCGTCGTCCATCCGTCAATGTCTTCGGAGCCGAAATCAAGCATGTCGGTTAAGTCGTCGACAGTGGCTATTAAGTGGGTGGTGGGTGGGGAATGAATTTCTTCCTCGTCCGCTTCCCACTCAAGCCAGACATAGTTCAACCAATGGTCTCGTGACAAGGAGAGAGACCTCAATGAATTTAGCACGTCGCCCAAGGGTGAGTGCTGAAAGATATCCACGGAGGTAAACTCCATGATCGGTGCCCAATCAGATTCGATAGGCACGGACGCAGGAGGTCCGAAGCCTGTGGCCGGGGGCGAATCCAAGGGTCCGGCAACACAGGTCTCATAGAGGGTGAAGTCAGTATTCGGCTCTATCGCCGCTGGGTGTGCGGCCTCCGTGGCGGGGTCCATCTAACCGTCCTCGGACGACACAATCTGCTCCGGATTGAGGGCCGGAGTAGCCACAGGTGTGATCTCCCGAACACCGTACGATGGCAGAACTAAGTCATGCTCGTCGTGACTGTGCGGCGCACCTGAGATGGGCTCGAATACGTCGAAGATCAAGTCTCCGTGGATGTCGGTAGTATAGTTCAACATTCCAAACCGGACCTGATGGCCAGGGGCGTAGCTCTTGATCTGCTCCAGATGGCCAAGCGAGTTGGCCCGTGGTACGAAGCCACCGAATACGAAGATCTGTCCGGGGAGAAAAACCTCACCCTGGATCGCATCGTTGTCGATGATCGAAGGAGCCATCAAACCTTATGGTGACGACACAGTGGAACTCTCAATGAAAGCACCAATGTCGGTGTCAAAACCGGCGGATCTCGGGTAGGGGGTCCCGAACTGTGCGTCTAAGGTGGATGGTAACAGGAGGCAGGGGACACAATGTTTACCCAGGTTCGGGCCCTCTCAATGGAGGTAACACCCTACTTCCCGCTTGATTGATCTTGATGATATGAGTATTACAGGAGTTGATCTACCACGAGATCGTAGAGGCTAAACCCTAGAAGCTAGCCTATGATTATGATTGTTGTTGTCCTACCGACTAAACCCTCCGGTTTATATAGACAGCGGAGGGGGCTAGGGTTACACAGAGTCGGTTACAAGGGAGGAGATCTACATATCCGAATTGCCAAGCTTTCCTTCCACGCAAAGGAGAGTCCCACCCGGACACGGGATGAAGTTTCAATCTTGTATCTTCATAGTCCAACAGTCCGGGCAAAGGATATAGTCCGGCCGTCCGAGGACCCCCTAATCCAGGACTCCCTCACTCATCTTCATCACTCATTTAGTTTTTGTGACGCATTGAAAGAAAACTGATCAATGCATGTAGCCATTCTGTCCTCCTCATTTACTAGTAGCCATGCATACATGCTCTGTAGTTAATGCAGATTAAAACAACCTTTTTCGAGGAAACAAGTGTGCTAATTGGACAGTTTTACCTATGTAATTTTCTTTGGTGTAAAATTTAATGTAATGTGCTTGCAAGTCAAAATTTTCTCATCAGGTGTTGAGATCTAATTGCATGTGAGTTATTCCCTGTTGTTATAACATTTTTCTCATGAGGTGTGAGATCTAATTAATTACAATCTATTTGAAAAAAAGATTTGATGTTCCTTGCAATTATAGCATTTCCACCTTGGGTTTTGGCTCTTCTTTTTCTGGGCTACTCCATCCATTCTAATTTAAAGGGTCCAACTTAAAAATCTCTCCAACCAAAATAGATGATGAGTGATGGAATAAATTTGTTAGATTGCTAAACTGTCCAATTAGCACACTTGTTTCCTCAAAAAAGGTTGTTTTAATCTGCATTAACTGCAGAGCATGTATGCATGGCCGCCACACCGGAGCATGGGCTCTGATGAAGTAAGAAGAGGAGGCAAAGCAGCTGGAGAAGAGCTGCATCGGAATGCATCATCGTTCAATGAGATCGAGAGATGCTGGTTGATGTGCGAATATATGCGGGCGGTTTGTACTGGACTGAAAATGGTTGTAGTCTTGTAGATGGTTTCCATGGAAATTTGGCAATTAATCCACCTTGTGCCGTACTTACCCACGTGAAACAGCTTCCTTGGTCAATTGAGACGATCGACGAGAGAGACGTATCGTGCCTCCTGATAAAAGAGGCCTTTGAAAGTTAGCAGCTGGGTACTTTCTGCCTTTATGCAGAAGTAATGAATCTCGAGTAGGCGATGACAAATGGTTTTGGAATCGAGATTTCCTAATCTTAGAGAGTTTGACATGAGATTATTTTTTCTTTAGATTGACATGAGATTTAGTATACTTGGTTCGGCTGGGTTTATAAGTCGAGCATGAATTTTTAGTCTTTGATTTACACTTTTCCTAAGTTCCACTCATATGTTTTTCATTTGGATTCAGGTTGAATTTTATGACTGTTTGATCTGACAAATCTCAATGTGTGTCGGGTTCGTTTATTTGTTGGGATTCATTCGGGTGCAGGTCGCCCACCTCGTCTGTACTTCGACCCGGATCGTTGCATAGTGGAGCATGCAAGGAGAGGTGGCGGAAGGCGCCTCGTCGGTGAGAGGCCATGGAGGGTGGCCAACTACAGGCGAGCAGCGCCTCTACAGCGGGAGATAAAGAGAGACAGTGCTATGGATTGGAGGTCAATGAAGCTCT
>NC_057800.1:624544541-624549980 GCF_018294505.1 Triticum aestivum
TGGGCGAGTGGAAGGTACAACGATCTTTTCCCTCTCTCCTTGAGCTCCCTTGTTCAACTTGCTGTGTTCATCTTCCTCAATTGTTGGTGTCACACGTCATTGGCATTCAAATTCCTTCCCTAGTCATTTTGTTATTGTGAAGAGTTAGGGCATCTCCAACACTGACTATCAATCCGGACACAACATCCGTCCATAGACTTGGGGGGCCAATCTGTCGGCACTGAAGCGGGAGCCGGCCATCCAACCATAGTCACATACATCCGTCCCCATTTATTTAAGTCCGTATGCTCAAAAGAACCGCATATCTAATTTCAGTTTAGCTAAAAATGTACAGATGTTCAAATGCAGCACTAGTTCTAATTTAAATATTACAATCCAACAAAGTATTCAAATTACAATAGTTCAAACTTGAATTTAACTAGCATATATGTACTAGTTGTCCTTTTTAACCCCTCACAAATGATCAATCAAATCTTTCTTGAGTTGCTCAATGTCGAATTTGTTGATGCATTTGAACAAACTCACTAAATGTGGCCAGATTCTGCTCTGGAAATTCGATAGGCTCACTCATATTCTCAATTTGAAGAGTTTCGGCAGCATCATCACCCTCATCCTCCACGGTCATGTTGTGCATGATTACACAACATGTCATCACCTACCAAAATGTCTCCGGGTCCCATTGTTTAGCAGGTACACAAACTACTGCAAAGTGTGCCCGCAGAACTCCAAATGCCCTCTTAACATCCGTTTTAGCTGCTTCTTGTTTTTGCGTAAAGTGAGACTTTTTCTGACTAAGTGATTCAGAGATGGTCTTGACAAAGGTAGCCCATGGTGTATAGATACCATCAACCAGATAGTATCCCATGTTGTAGTCACGGCCATACAGTATAATTGCAGGGAGGAGCATTTTCTTCAGTCGGCCTAGCACACAATGGTGATCGTTGCGGCACATTGACACTACAAAAGAAAGACACATCTGTGACATTTTGGGCCGAACAAAAAAATTTCTGTCATACATATGACACTTCTATGACGATAATTGTGACAAAACCCGGTATCATCATAGGTGGGTCCTACTTCTATGACAAAAAATTATGACAGAAAATGGGCTTTTCGTCCTGGGCGGGCCAGAGACGCAGCTGCATGACATTCTTTGGGCCATCCATGACGGAAAAAACCGTGGTAGAAGCGAGGGCGAGGAAAATTTCTGGGAGTTCCCGGTTACGGTGGGAGGTCAGGGGCCGAGCGATGCGTGTTTCTCTCGTACACGTACGCGCGTGTGTGTGAGGCGTTGGCTCTAACTGAACCCGAGCGAGGCGTTGGGCTCTAACTGAACCCGAGCAATTGCACTGCATGCTATGCGTTCTGAACCCGAGAGATCGATCGATGGCTGTTAACTGAACCCGATCGAGCGATTCCTTCGCTACTGCTGCTAACTAAAGCCGATTGATGCTGCCTCTGGGATGAACAGTGAGCGTTGCGGGGAGGGGGGTTGGTTGAACAGTGAGCGGTGGGGTTGCCTCTGGATGAACAGGACCCCGTGGTGTGGTGGAGGGCTGGATGAACAGTAGACGGTGGACGGGTGCCCGTGGAGGGTGGTTGAACAAGACCCCGTGGTGTGGAGGGCTGAATGAACAGTAGACGGTGAAGGCGTGCCCGTGGAGGGGTGGTTGAACAGTAGCTGGTGGAGTAGCGCGCGGTGGAGGCTGGATGAACAGGAACCCATGGAGGCTGGAGGAGTGTCGGGGTTTTAGTGCGACATATGCCAACGGATGGCTTATCATGGTGGGGGCGGGTAGAACGTCGCCGGTGCCTGGAAACGGGATGAGGCGAAGACACGCACGCCGGCGGATCTTACCCAGCTTCGGGGCTCTCCGGGGATATAATACCCCTACTGCTGCTCTGTGGGGTCTCCGCATGATCACTATGGTCAAGTGTTTACACGGTTGCTCCTTGAGCTATGTATGGTGGTAGGAGAGGGCAAGGCTAGCTCTCTCCCTCTATCTGGTGAGGTATAGAACTACTGGGATCCAACCCTTTGCATGGGTGCCCTGGGGGGTTTATATAGGCCTACTGTCAGGACCCCGACTCAATGCCACATCGATCTAGCATGTAACACCTCATATCACTTTGCGGCCTCACGCACGGTATCCCCACGGGTGTCGCCTTACCTTTGCCCGGGACCGTTTGCGCCTTTTGGCACACGTATATGACAGTGTCGCTAGCATCCATATGATAAGGAGCCTGGGCTGACATGGCTAGTCGTAAACCCAAAGTGGCACAAACTTACAGGGACAGGCATCCATGACCCAGCATCGAACGTGTCGGTCATCAGCGAGTGAATCCAGGCTGTAGCACTGGGCTAATAGGACTCCGGTGAACCGGGCTGTAGCAGGCTAACAGGACTCCGGTATTCATTGCGTGACATTTCCCCAAAGGGACAGACACAGGATCGAAGAAGGACACATGCCGGCCAGCCTAAGTGTTCCGGAGCAGTAGCAAGCTACCAGGGCTTAGTGGAAGCACTAGGAGACATTTCCCGGTAAGAGAGACTACTAAGGATAAACAACTAGATAGTCAGATCCCACACATAGCAATACACATTACACGTACGCATAACATGCAAGTATGTGTTGTACAACATGGCATCACAGCATAACTCAACAACTCATATAGATAAGGGCTCAGAAGAGCCATCATAGCATTTATTACAAACAGGGGTCACATGACCCAACATTCAGAGCAATCAAGCAACAAACGGAAGCATTACATGTCTGAGTACAGACATCTATAAATGAAAAAGGCTGAAAGCCTGACTATCCACAACGTCCGATCAAGATCGTAGCTGAGGTACAAGCTACTCGTCGAAGTCCACGAGAACACTAATAAGACCGAAGTCTCCGCTGCAAAAACATAAATAAAGCAACATGAGTACAAAGGTACTCAGCAAGACTTATATCAGATCCTATCATACATGCATTTGTATCAAGAGGGTAATGTGGGGTTTAGTTGCCGCAAGCCAGCTTTGACTCTGTGGCTATCCTGTTCTACGACTACCAGAACTTCTTTGAGGTGATATGGCGCACACGAGTCCACTAATCACCACACAATACACCACCATGGATTCATTCCCGTCTCCCTATGAGAAGGCCATCCATAGCACTCACACCTGTCTTGAGCATTTTATAGTATCCACTTCAAGTTGTCTATGTACCATGTAAGCATCCAAGAAGTCCATAACCGCGGACCCGGCTATTCGAATAGATCATGTTAACCCTGCAGGGGTGTACTTCTTCACACACGCTCTCGCCACTTACCGCCATGTACACGTCATGTATCTCGGCAACCTTCAAGCGGAAGCCTGGCGAGGGTGTCGGCCACGACCTGACTAACCACACAAGACTCTAATCCAGGTTTATCGCCTATTCGGGTTCCATCCGCAAGGAGATCCGGCCGGGGTGTCGCTCACGGCCCCAAACGATGTGTGCAGGGTTCCCGAGCCCACCATCCGGGTGCCACTCGGTACACCAGGCCACGTGTGCCTAGTCTGTCCCAAGCCCACCCTGTCGGGTGCCACTTGGTAGAAAAATAGCACTACCTACAAACACCAGAAACTAGTTGCGACTCCTGGACAGAGACCAAGTTGGTTAATAAGTCGAGAGGGGTCGAGTTACCGGAACCCAATGTGTGGTAGTATCGAGTCATTGGACAACATACATAGAACTCAGTGCTTAAGGACGGTTCTAGTGAGACAACCCACCATGTACTCCTACATGGCCTCTCACCGCTACCTTTACCAAATCGTGTTCACACACTTCACTCTCAGCATCAGAACATATCGTAACACTCCAATTCATTCCCAATGAACCAGACCTGACACAACTCTAAGCAATAGCAGGCATAGCATGGTAGGAACACATCAGTGGCTTCAATCAACTCCTACACATGCTAGTGGGTTTTAACTATTTACTGTGGCAATGACAGGTCATGCAGAGGAATGGGTTCAACTACCGCAGCACAAAGTAGCAGATGAATCGTTGTTGTCCTAATGCAATAACTGAGAGCAGGAACGAGAGAGTAGGATTGTATCGGAATGAACAAGGGGGTTTGCTTGCCTGGTAAATCAACAGAGGAGGCACTGCTTCACAGACAGGTACTCTGGAACAGACTCCGGAGCAGGACCTATCGAGAAGGAATAGTGTCGGCAATCAATACACAAACATATGCAACAATATGATGCATGAACATGGCATGAAGATGTGATGTTGTTTGAGCTAATGCAGCTAGTAATCATTTGGTTTGAAGTCCATTTGAACCAAAAGCTCAAATGCATCTCCAAAGTAAGCTCTTATAAATGCCATAATGTGTTTTCCCACATACAGCATGTATAAGTTGGTTTGTCATGCATGAGACTAGTACAGATGGAAAGATTGCATTTTTCTGATAATTTTTCATATATAAATTATTTCAATCTGAGCTACGGTTGAATTTCTATGATTTTTTGAAGTTTTGCTAATTTTCTGGAATTTCCTGAATAAAAATAATTCTAGAAAATATATATTGCGCCAGCATGACGTCAGCACGACGTCAGCAGTCAACTGCGGCTGACTGGGGTCAAACCTGACGTGTGGGGTCCACACGTCAGTGACAGGGGGTTAAACATGGTTAGTTTAATCCTAATTAAAAAGGTTAGTGGCGCTGGGGCCCACTGTCAGTGTCAGGGGGGGTTAGTTAACGGTGATTAGCACTAAGCTAATCACCTGCCGACGGGGCCCACTCATCAGGCCGGCGAGGTCGTCGGCGGTGACCTCTGGACGCGGCGGCGTCCGCGAAACAGGCCACGGGGGCGGTGTCGGAGAGCACCGGGGCGTAGCCCGGGCTCTCGCGCATCTGGTGGGGCAGGTGGGAGGAGCGGGGGAGGCCGGAGCTCGCCGGAGCAAAGCTCGCGGCGGCGGCCGGAGCTCGGCGGCTTGCGGCCGCAGTGTTGTGGTGCACGGCAGTGGAAGCGGAGGGCTCCTACGGCCTCCTGGCGTCACCAGGAACACGGTGACGCGCGCGGGAGTGGCTGGCTTGGGCTCATGCCACCGTGGCGCCATGGCCGGCGGCGAGGGACTTGCGGCCGCGGTGGTTGAGCTAGCTAGACGGGGCAAACGAGCACGGGGAGGAGGGGGAAATAGGGGGAAACGGAGAGGGGCTCACAGCGGAGTTGCCGAGCAGGCCAGTGGGCTCGGGGAAGCACTGGTGCGGCCGGAGCGTTGTCGGCGATCTCGGCAGCCGGTGACGAAGACGATGGCGATGGCGGCGTTCCAGGGCGTCCGGCGCCGTGCGTCTCGTCGAGGAGGCGTAGCCCACAGCGGCGGAGCGCGTGGACACGACGGAGGAACGAGGGGGAGGCAGTGGCCGCGGTGGTACTTGTCGGCGGCGACGGCGTTCGGTTTC
>NC_057800.1:624550189-624559185 GCF_018294505.1 Triticum aestivum
GGGAGGAAGAGAGAGCGAATGCGAGGGAGAGGAGAGAAGAGGTGCGGGGCATGCGTGGCGTCGCGCGGGATCGTCCAGAGCGACGAGGGGGGGGGGACAGGCAGGCAGGGAGGGAGGAGGTGGCGCGGTGCGGCGGTGCGCGCGACACGCAGCTGCTTGGCGAGGGGGAGAAGACGACAGAGGAGGAGGCGGCTGGGCCGCCTGCTGGCTGGGCCGGCCTGCTAGGCCGCTGGGCTGCACAGGAGTTAGGCGCCAGGTAGTCCAAGTAGGGTTTTCCCCTTTTTGTTTTCTTTTCTAATTTTTCTGACATATGTTTTGATTTAGTAATAATACTAAATCAATTTATTTCCTTATGCCAATTTTTGCAGGAGCTAACTATATTATTCCAGAGCTCCTTTATAAATGGCATAATTTTTGGACAATATTTTATATATATATAACAATATATATCCAAGGCAAATAATTATCGGATTAATCCAAATGGCCAAGATTAAATATCCATGAGCTCCTAAAATATTTTTTTTTTGAATTTTACCTCTGACCAATATTTTTAGAGAGCAACATGAACATTTCCTTGGACCTTTTTGGAGCAATTTTTATTTAGGTCATTTTCAGAGATGATTCTGAGGGTTCCACCAATCCTCATTTCAAATTTAAATGGAATATAAACATGATGCACAAATGACTAGCTAGTCTAGGTCATACCAGACTAGGGATGTGACAACTCGCCCCCACTTGAAAGAATCTCGTCCCGAGATTCAGGGGTCGACGGAAAGAAAGCGGGGTACTCCAATCGAAGACGATCTTCTCGCTCCCAAGTAGCTTCTCTCTCGGAATGATGAGACCACTGAACTTTGAGAAACTTGATGTTCTGACGTCGGATAACACGCTCTGCTTGATCAAGAATGCGAACCGGGTACTCTCGGTATGTGAGGTATCTTGGAGATCAAGCGTTTCGTGGTCCACTCCACGGATAGGATCCGAGAAGCAACGCCTGAGTTGAGAGACGTGGAAGACATCATGAACTCGAGAAAGATGTGGGGGTAGTTCCAACTGGTAGGCAACCTCTCCTCGTTTAGCGAGAATGCGAAAGGGACCAATGTAACGAGGAGCCAACTTGCCCTTGATACCGAAATGATGGGTACCCCTCAAAGGAGTAACCCGAAGGTAAGCTTGGTCGCCAATTTCATAAGTCATATCCTTATGATGACGATCGTACTGGCTCTTTTGACGAGACTGGGCTGTTTTCAAATTCTCACGAATGATGCGAACTTGCTCTTCTGCCTCCTGGATCATGTCCGGTCCAAAGAATTGTCTTTCACCGGTTTCTGACCAGTTCAAAGGTGTTCGACATCTTCGTCCATAGAGAACTTCAAAAGGAGCTTTCTTAAGGCTGGATTGATAGCTATTGTTATAAGCAAACTCGGCAAAAGGAAGACATTTCTCCCAATCCATACCGAATGAGATAACGCAAGCTCTAAGCTTGTCTTCGAGAATTTGGTTGACCCGTTCCACCTGACCACTCGACTGAGGGTGGAAAGCGGTACTGAAGGAAAGATGGGTTCCCATGGCAGTTTGGAAACTCTCCCAGAAATGAGAAGTGAAAAGACTGCCATGGTCTAAATTGATCTCAAGTGGAACACCATGAAGTGATACTATTCGAGAAATATATAAGTCAGTGAGCTGACTAGCAGTGATACTCTCTCGAACAGGAAGGAAGTGAGCCACTTTGGAAAGACGATCAACGACTACGAAGATAGCGTTATTCCCTCTCTTGGTCCTGGGAAAGCCGGTGATGAAGTCCATACCAACTTTATCCCATTTCCATTCAGGAATAGCTAAAGGATGAAGGGTGCCAGCAGGCCTTTGATGCTCTGCCTTAAAACGACGACATACGTCACAATTAGCAACAAAGTCGGCGATTTCTCTCTTCATCCTGGTCCACCAGAACCTCTGGCGTAGGTCCTGATACATCTTAGTACTACCGGGATGAATCGTAAGAGGAGATTCATGCGCCTCCTTAAGAATTAGTTGTCGAAGATGTTGCTTCTTGGGAACCACCAAGCGATTCTGAAAGAAAACAACACCACGATCATCCATAGAGAAACATCCACCAACTCCCTTCTTAATGTTTCTCTTGATCCGAGAAATCCCCATATCATGCTTCTGGGCTTCTATGATAAGATCCACAAGAGTAGGTTTAGCCACCAAGGTAGAAAGGAATCCATGAGGAGTAATGTGAAGATTAAGCTTACAGAATTCCTCATGGAGAAGTGGTTGGCCTTGCTGCAACATGAGATTGTTGCAATAGGATTTACGGCTTAGCGCATCAGCCATGACATTGGCTTTTCCTGGGGTGTAGGTAATCCCTAGATCATAATCTGTGATTAACTCCAACCAACGTCTTTGCCTAAGGTTCAGGTCTGGTTGGGTGAAGATATACTTGAGACTCTGGTGATCGGTGTAGATCTCGCAACGTTTACCAAGGAGGTAATGTCGCCAGGTCTTGAGTGCATAGACTACGGCTGCAAGCTCTAGATCATGTGTAGGATAATTCTCCTCATGTGGATGCAACTGTCGAGATGCATAGGCAATCACATGACGATCCTGCATAAGAATGCAACCTAGTCCCTGTCGTGAAGCGTCGCAGTAGATAATAAAGTCTTTAGTGAAATCCGGTGGCACAAGTATGTGAGCAGAAGTCAGGCGTGTTTTCAGTTCCTGAAAACTATACTCACACTGTGGGGACCACTCAAACCTTTTATCCTTCTTGAGAAGTTCCGTGAGGGGTTTGGCTACTTTGGAGAAATTTTCAACAAAGCAGCGACAATAGCTGGCTAGACCAAGGAAACTCCTAACTTGTTTAACGGTTTCAGGTGGAGTCCAATCGAGAACGGCCTTAACTCTCTCGGGATTGACAGCAATGCCCTTACCAGAGATTACGTGGCCTAGGTAGGTCACTTCTGGCAACCAAAATTCACACTTGGAGAACTTGGCATAAAGGTGGTGCTCTCTGAGTTTTTCTAACACAAGTCTAAGATGTTCGGAATGCTCTTCCTCGTTCTTCGAGTAAATAAGAATATCATCGAGGTAAACCACGATGAACTTATCTAAGTACTCCATGAAGATCGAGTTCATCAAGCAGGAGAATGTGGCTGGGGTGTTGGTTAGGCCAAAGGACATGATGGTGTACTCGTACTGGCCATAACGAGTGACAAAAGCTGTCTTGGGAATGTCCCCGTTTCTGATTTTGATTTGGTGGTATCCTAACCTTAAATCCATCTTGGAGAAGACTGAGGATCCAGCGAGCTAATCATACAAGTCGTTGATCCTGGGGAGCGGATACTTGTTCTTTATCGTGACCAAATTAACGGGACGATAATCTACAACCATCCGGTCCGTACCATCCTTCTTCTTAACAAAGAGGACGGGGCAAGCCCAAGGAGAAGAACTAGGACGGATGAAACCCTTTTGCAAGGACTCATCAAGTTGTTTCTTAAGCTCGGCTAGTTCTAAGGGTGCCATCTTGTAGGGTCTCCTAGAGATTGGAGCTGTTCCTGGGATAAGATCTATGACGAACTCTACATCTCTGTCAGGTGGAACACCTGGCAGTTCCTCTGGAAAGACATCCGGAAAGTCATGGACTACCGGGATATCTTCAAGGTCTGGAAGAGGGCTGGCATTAAGAGAATAGAGCTGACGCTTTGCAACTCTAGTGGAGACAGTGACTATCTTGCCAGATGGGTGTGTAAGCTGAACAGATCTTGTGTAACAATCAATCTTGGCATGATGAGCTGTCATCCAGTCCATTCCCAAGATGATGTTAATATCTGAGGACTTGAGGGCTACAAGTGATGCAAGGAATACAAGTCTATCAACAAGGATTTCATTACCATAGCTGATTCTGGTGGTCTGCCATCTAGACCCTGGGGTTTGGATTTCAAGCGGAGTTGGCATATCACAAAATGATATGTCGTGCAAACGAGCATAGCCTTTAGAAATGAAGGAGTGAGATGCTCCAGTATCGAATAGAACTGATGCTGGGTGACAATTGACAAGGAGTGTACCAAGAACGACATCTGGATCATCATGAGCGTCTTTAGCTGAGACGTGATGCACACGTCCACATTCAGTGGGGGCTGACTTGACACTGATCATCTTGCGTGATGGCTTAACACAGCCAACAGTCTTCTCGGGCTGGGGTGGAGCATAACTAGTTTGAGAGAAGTCACGTGCATAGTGTCCTGGCTTCCCGCATGTGAAGCAAGTCCCTGAGGTTGGACGGGGACCCGCACTGACAAACGGTCTACCAGTAGGCCTGGGTGGAACATACGACTGAGCTGGGGAAGGCACCACATAGGATGGCCTCGGTGTATATCCAGAAGGAAGAGCGGAGTTTGGAACCCAAATCCGGCACTTCTGGGAACTAGAGCCAGAGGGATATCCCAAATCACGGGTGTGCTTACGAGACTCCTCGTAAGTGAGCTGAGCTGTCTCTGCATTGATGGCCTTGTTCACAAGGGCCTGGAATGTATCACAATGATGCAGGTGGAGATCACGACGCAACTTGGGGTTGAGACCCTTCCAGAACCTAGCCTGCTTCTTGGCGTCCGTGGACACTTCTTCTGCGGCATAGCGGGCGAGGTTCTCAAACTCTCTACTATAAGCATCAACAGCCATCTTACTCTGGGTGAAACTACAGAACTCTTCTCTCTTGTGATCGATGAGGGCTTCAGGAATGTGATGCTCGCGAAAAGCCTCAGTGAAATCTCTCCAGGTAGGATTCTGGCCAGCTGGAAGCATAGCCTCATAGTTCTGCCACCAAAGACTAGCAGGACCTTCCAGGTGGTATGTGGCATAGGTGACCTTGTCATCTTCAGCTACGCTCGCGGAATGCAGCTTATGAGTGATGCTACGGAGCCAGTCATCTGCATCGAGTGGCTCGATGGAATGATGAAAGGTGGGTGGGTGCAAACGAATGAAGTCATGAATGGTCGCAGACTTATTGGACTGATGTGCGGTGTTCTCCTCGATACGTGCCAACAAACGGTTAGACTCACGCTTGTTCCTCTCCAATTCTAGCATGAACTCTGTCAACGAAGGCGGGTCGGGAGGATCCTCATCCCTACCATCTCCATGGTTCTGGCTACGAACAAAAGAACTTGATGACATCCTGAGAAACGAAACCAAAGACGGAATCAGCATCAACTATAGACTGTAGAATATAGGACAAGGAATTAGTATCTCTCGAACTCCTAGGGAAATTCCGGCAGCATAACGGCAGCAAAATGCTCAGAATGAGACACCCTACTAAAAATGGGGTGGTAACATATTCATCAGCATTACTCAAGGTTCTGAGATCATACTAAACAGACTACACCAGAAATACTCAAAACTGGGGTATGACTCTGATCAACCAATCTTATGGGACTACGGAGTAGTAACACGTGATCCTGATAGACGGGAGAGAATGCCTAGTTCCTTAACCCCGTCGGAAAGATAGGATGACTCAGATCAGAAGGCCATGAGGTAAAGGAGTAAAAAGAGCCTTACGTTCCTTCCCACAATCAATTCCCTTATATAACTAAAGAATTTCTAGACTCAACTTCGACCAGTTTGACTTGGTAATCCTACAGGCAGTCAGGCTCTGATACCAAGGCTGTCAGGACCCCGACTCAATGCCACATCGATCTAGCATGTAACACCTCATATCACTTTGCGGCCTCACGCAGGGTATCCCCACGGGTGTCGCCTCACCTTTGCCGGGGACCGTTTGCCCCTTTTGGCACACGTATATGACAGTGTCGCTAGCATCCATATGATAAGGAGCCCGGGCTGACATGGCTAGTCGTAAACCCAAAGTGGCACAAATTTACAGGGACAGGCATCCATGACCCAGCATCGAACGTGTCGGTCATCAGCGAGTGAATCCAGGCTGTAGCACTGGGCTAACAGGACTCCGGTGAACCGGGCTGTAGCAGGCTAACAGGACTCCGGTATTCGTGACATTTCCCCGAAGGGACAGACACAGGATCTAAGAAGGACACATGCCGGCCAGCCTAAGTGTTCCGGAGCAGTAGCAAGCTACCAGGGCTCAGTGGAAGCACTAGGAGACATTTCCCGGTAAGAGAGACTACTAAGGATAAACAACTAGATAGTCAGATCCCACACATAGCAATACACATTACACGTACGCATAACATGCAAGTATGTGTTGTACAACATGGCATCACAACATAACTCAACAACTCATATAGATAAGGGCTCAGAAGAGCCATCATAGCATTTATTACAAACAGGGGTCACATGACCCAACATTCAGAGCAATCAAGCAACAACCGGAAGCATTACATGTCTGAGTACAGCCATCTATAAATGAAAAAGGCTGAAAGCCTGACTATCCACAACGTCCGATCAAGATCATAGCTGAGGTACAAGCTACTCGTCGAAGTCCACGAGAACACTAATAAGACCGAAGTCTCCGCTACAAAAACATAAATAAAGCAACATGAGTACAAAGGTACTCAGCAAGACTTACATCAGATCCTATCATACATGCATTTGTATCAAGAGGGTAATGTGGGGTTTAGTTGCCGCAAGCCAGCTTTGACTCTGTGGCTATCCTGTTCTACGACTACTAGAACTTCTTTGAGGTGATATGGCGCACACGAGTCCACTAATCACCACACAATACACCACCATGGATTCATTCCCGTCTCCCTACGAGAAGGCCATCCATAGCACTCACACCTGTCTTGAGCATTTTATAGTATCCACTTCAAGTTGTCTATGTACCATGTAAGCATCCAAGAAGTCCATAACCGCCGACCCGGCTATTCGAATAGATCATGTTAACCCTGCAGGGGTGTACTTCTTCACACACGCTCTCGCCACTTACCGCCATGTACATGTCATGTATCTCGGCAACCTTCAAGCGAAAGCCTGGCGAGGGTGTCGGCCACGACCTGACTAACCACACAAGACTCTAATCCAGGTTTATCGCCTATTCGGGTTCCATCCGCAAGGAGATCCGGCCGGGGTGTCGCTCACGGCCCCAAACGATGTGTGCAGGGTTCCCGAGCCCACCATCCGGGTGCCACTCGGTACACCAGGCCACGTGTGCCTAGTCTGTCCCAAGCCCACCCTGTCGGGTGCCACTTGGTAGAAAAATAGCACTACCTACAAACACCAGAAACTAGTTGCGACTCCTGGACAGAGACCAAGTTGGTTAATAAGTCGAGAGGGGTCGAGTTACCGGAACCCAATGTGTGGTAGTATCAAGTCATTGGACAACATACATAGAACTCAGTGCTTAAGGACGGTTCCAGTGAGACAACCCACCATGTACTCCTACATGGCCTCTCACCGCTACCTTTACCAAATCGTGTTCACACACTTCACTCTCAGCATCAGAACATATCGTAACACTCCAATTCATTCCCAATGAACCAGACCTGACACAACTCTAAGCAATAGCAGGCATAGCATGGTAGGAACACATCAGTGGCTTCAATCAACTCCTACACATGCTAGTGGGTTTTAACTATTTACTGTGGCAATGACAGGTCATGCAGAGGAATGGGTTCAACTACCACAGCACAAAGTAGCAGATGAATCGTTGTTGTCCTAATGCAATAACTGAGAGCAGGAACGAGAGAGTAGGATTGTATCGGAATGAACAAGGGGGTTTGCTTGCCTGGTAAATCAACAGAGGAGGCACTGCTTCACAGACAGGTACTCTGGAACAGACTCCGGAGCAGGACCTATCGAGAAGGAATAGTGTCGGCAATCAATACACAAACATATGCAACAATATGATGCATGAACATGGCATGAAGATGTGATGTTGTTTGAGCTAATGCAGCTAGTAATCATTTGGTTTGAAGTCCATTTGAACCAAAAGCTCAAATGCATCTCCAAAGTAAGCTCTTATAAATGCCATAATGTGGTTTCCCACATACAGCATGTATAAGTTGGTTTGTCATGCATGAGACTAGTACAGATGGAAAGATTGCATTTTTCTGATAATTTTTCATATATAAATTATTTCAATCTGAGGTACGGTTGAATTTCTATGATTTTTTGAAGTTTTGCTAATTTTTTAGAATTTCCTGAATTAAAATAATTCCAGAAAATATATATTGCGCCAGCATGACGTCAGCACGACGTCAACAGTCAACTGCGGCTGACTGGGGTCAAACCTGACGTGTGGGGTCCACACGTCAGTGATAGGGGGTTAAACAGGGTTAGTTTAATCCTAATTAAAAAGGTTAGTGGCGCTGGGGCCCACTGTCAGTGTCAGGGGGGGTTAGTTAACGGTGATTAGCACTAAGCTAATCACCTGCCGATGGGGCCCACTCGTCAGGCCGGCGAGGTCGTCGGCGGCGACCTCTGGACGCGGCGTCGTCCGCGAAACAGGCCACGGGGGCGGTGTCGGAGAGCACCGGGGCGTAGCCCGGGCTCTCGCGCATCTGGTGGGGCAGGTGGGAGGAGCGGGGGAGGCCGGAGCTCGCCGGAGCAAAGCTCGCGGCGGCGGCCGGAGCTCGGCGGCTTGCGGCCGCGGTGTTGTGGTGCACGGCAGTGGAAGCGGAGGGCTCCTACGGCCTCCTGGCGTCACCAGGAACACGGTGACGCGCGCGGGAGTGGCTGGCTTGGGCTCATGCCACCGTGGCGCCATGGCCGGCGGCGAGGGACTTGCGGCCGCGGTGGTTGAGCTAGCTAGACGGGGCAAACGAGCAGGGGGAGGAGGGGGAAACAGGGGGAAACGGAGAGGGGCTCACGGCGGAGTTGCCGAGCAGGCCAGTGGGCTCGGGGAAGCACTGGTGCGGCCGGAGCGTTGTCGGCGATCTCGGCAGCCGGTGACGAAGACGATGGCGATGGCGGCGTTCCAGGGCGTCCGGCGCCGTGCGTCTCGTCGAGGAGGCGTAGCCCACAGCGGCGGAGTGCGTGGACACGACGGAGGAATGAGGGGGAGGCAGTGGCCGCGGTGGTACTTG
>NC_057800.1:624559564-624614273 GCF_018294505.1 Triticum aestivum
GGGGGGGGGGGAACAGGCAGGCAGGGAGGGAGGAGGTGGCGCGGCGCGGCGGTGCGTGCGACACGCAGCTGCTTGGCGAGGGGGAGAAGACGACAGAGGAGGAGGCGGCTGGGCCGCCTGCTGGCTGGGCCGGCCTGCTAGGCTGCTGGGCTGCACAGGAGTTAGGCGCCAGGTAGTCCAAGTAGGGTTTTCCCCTTTTTGTTTTCTTTTCTAATTTTTCTGACATATGTTTTGATTTAGTAATAATACTAAATCAATTTATTTCCTTATGCCAATTTTTGCAGGAGCTAACTATATTATTCCAGAGCTCCTTTATAAATGGCATAATTTTTGGACAATATTTTATATATATAACAATATATATCCAAGGCAAATAATTATCGGATTAATCCAAATGGCCAAGATTAAATATCCATGAGCTCCTAATTTTTTTTTTGAATTTTACCTCTGACCAATATTTTCAGAGAGCAACATGAACATTTCCTTGGACCTTTTTGGAGCAATTTTTATTTAGGTCATTTTCAGAGATGATTCTGAGGGTTCCACCAATCCTCATTTCAAATTTAAATGGAATATAAACATGATGCACAAATGACTAGCTAGTCTAGGTCATACCAGACTAGGGATGTGACATCTACCCCCCAGGGTTACAATGGTAATGTGACTGGGCGCGGGCCCAGCCGTCAGTGTCTCTGACCTCCGACTTCTCCGCCGTCTGCTGGGGCCCACCGACTGGTGGGCCCCGCCGACTAGTCTGGTACGGAGTCGACAGGCCGCGTCCGCCGCGGGCGGGTCTTGCCGGCTTCTGATTACTGTAGCCGTGCTCCCGATGATGCAAGCTTGGTCATGGGGTCATGGCAACAGCCCCGCCGCCTGGCGGGTGATCACTGTGGCCACTCCCCATCTCTTCTTGATTAATGGCGCATGGGCCCAGGGGAGGGCTCGGCCGACTCCCTCGGGCCGACTCCCGTTGGGTCCGACTGGCGGTGCTCCCGCCGTCTCCCGAGGTCTCGCTGGTTGGTGGGCCCTGCTGCCTCCAGGCCGTACAGACAAACCGTCGTGGGCGCAGGACTAGGTACAGTGGTGCTGATGTCAGGGCCGGCTGGGCAACAGTGCCACGCCGCGGGGAGATCTTCCCAAGTATGGCACGCCATAGCCATGCCTGCCCTTGGTAAGGGGCGGGGAGTGGGCTTCATTGTAGCCACGCCCCTGCCCCGTCCCCTCGATGAGGTCACGGTTTGTTGGAGTCACCGGCCGACTCCCCAAAACCGGCTTCTCTGGAAGTCGTCCCTGGGACTCGGCCGTGAGCGGGCAGTCGGCCGTCTTGCCATAGACTCCCCAGGAGGCAGCTCTTCGCCCTGTGGTCTTGAGGGGCGCAGCCTGCACCGATGTCTTGAAAGGTCGTGGGGCTCGGGTTGGCCTACCCGTGGCCCATTACTCCGACAGTAGTCCCTGAAGCTGGTGAGGCGCCGCGGACGATCGGCCGAGAAGCCTCAGCAGTTTCCCTTTCCGGGTGCAACACATGATCTTGATTGACTTCCGCCGGGCTGACTAGAAGGAGTCGGACTCGCCCAACTCGGACTCACTTAATTCCGACTTGTTCAGTAGTTCGAATGTCGCGGCTGGATTTCAAGTGGCGGGCTAGCTAAGCTTCCAGAGAAAGCCGCCCGTTCCGGGCCTGTCACACAAGGGCACGTGGCCAGGCCGTCCTGCCAGCCCACGCGCGTGACGGGACAGGCCCGTAGGCAGGGCCCGCCACTACCGCGCCACGGCACCCGAGCGGATCCGCTGTGGCCCCGGTGGACGGTTAGGATTCCTGTGGAGTTACTGCACACAGTAACTTTGCAGGGATCGTGGGGGGCGTGGGGTTGTGGGCGTAGTAAATCCCCACGCCCGCCCCCTCGGCTTCGCAGCACGAGGGCTATAAGTAGGGGGAAGAGGGGAGGACGCGCGCCCCTCCTTCCTACTGCCCCTTGCTTTCTTCCTCCTCGCAGCTCCTTCGCTCTCCTGCTTCCTCTCTCTTCTCTCTCACGCTCGCTCTGCCGCACGCCCAAGCTCCGGCGCACGCTATGGTGACCACTCGCAACGATGAGCTCTTCCTCTGCTGCCGCGCCTCCCCCGGTGCGCTCCGGCACCTGGGACGGCTCTGAGGTCCACGAAGACCATATTGAGTTCCTTCGCCGGACCCGTCGTCTTCCCGGCGAGGATCGCATGCAGGTGCGCCTTGCGCCGGAGGGGGAGATTTCCCCCGCCCCGCGGGAGGGCGAGCGGGTCATCTTCCGCTTGCACTACTTGCGCGGGCTGGGGCTGCCAGCGAGCAGCTTCCTCCGGTCGTTCATGGAATTTTACGGACTCCAGCCGCACCACCTCACCCCCAACACAGTGGTGCTGTTGTCCGCCTTCGTGGCTCTGTGCGAGGGCTTCCTGGGAGTCCTCCCCACCCTCGAGCTCTGGGGGGAGTTCTTCTTCTCCAAGCTCGGCACCCAGGCCACGGGCGTGCCGGCTCAGTGCGGCGCCTTCATCGTCGTGCGAAGGACAGGAGCCGACAACCACTTCCCCTCCATCGCGCTGCTGAAGTCGGTGAAGATGTGGCAGCGGTCCTACTTCTACGTCAGGAACATCGCCATGCGAGGCGACTGGGTTAATCTGCCGGCTTTTGAAGCCGGCCCGCCAGCTGGCAGACTGCCCAACTGGTCGTACCGGACCAGGTCGCTGACGCCTGCGGGAGCCGGCGCCATCACGCGACTCCGAGTGCTGACGCAGTCGGAGGGTCTGACTGGCCCAGACCTGCTGGCCGCCTTTGTCTCGTGCCAAGTTCTCCCACTCCAAGGCCGCCCTCACCTGATATGCCAGATGAGCGGGGGGCACGACCCGAGTCGGATGTGCATCAAGGACATGCCTCACGAAGAGGTGGCCCTGATGGTGAACTACCTCTCGGACAGCAGGCTCTTGGAGGACTGGCGATTTGGCAAGGAGCCATACTCCCGCGCCAACCCCCCGCCCATGGTGAGTCGCCTTTCTTTTCTTAAGATTGTCTTCTTCTTGCCGAGTCTTGTTCTAGTCAGTCTGCTTTTTGGTTAGAATCCCCTTCTTCACCCACCAGCCGGCACCTCGGGGCCGGCCCGTGAGTTCGCCACCGACCGGGCGGAGAGCGATGCCGACGACCCCGGTCTGGGGGCGGCGGCTCTGGAAGACGACGCCGACGGAGGAGGAGGGGCGACAGGCGACTTCAGGCCCTCGACCACCTTTGCCGACTGGCCTGAAGACGACGCCGAGGAAGGAGTCGCCCCTCGCCATCGGCGAGGAGCCAGCCAGCCGGGCGCGGGCTCTTCTACTGCGTCGGGCGCTCCAGGCGGCGGGAAGAAGCGCCGGGCTGGGCCAACTTTGTTCGGCAGCCGACCGAAGAAGCCCAAGGGCTCGGCTGCGGCGACCCGGTGGGACGAGGCGGCCGTGAAGGCCATCCGCTTCCGTAAGGAAGTGAAGAAGCCGCCGTTGGTCTCTGCGTAAGTATTCTGTCTTCAAAGTTCGTTCTTCCTTCGTGCTTTGTCTGAGTCTCTGCTCGCCCTTCTTTCTTCAGGGCCCCCCTCTCTCTTGAGCGGGTCGCCGCCGCCTCCGTCATGGGGTTCACGGAGTCGCCCTCCACCACTCGGTGGATAGACCCCGCCGCCGACCTCCGGGAGGCAACGGAGTGGAACGCACAGGAGAAGCGCAATGAAGAAGAAGCCCTCCGCCTGGAGAAGGCAGAGGCCGACAGGGCAGAGGCCTCCACCAAGAAAAAACTAGCGGAGGCCGAAGCCGCCGCCGTGGTGAAGCAGCGGGCTGAGGAAGCCGCACGCCGCCAGGCGGCCTTGCTTGTTACCCCGTTGAACTCTGCGCCGCCGCCAGAGTTCACGGGGCAGACTGGAGGAGCCGGCAGGGAGAACCTCGTCGAGGAGAGGGAAGGCGGCGAGTCCTCTACTCCGGGCGCGAACGTCCCGCCGCCACCTCCGCCGCCGTCTGAAGGCTTGCAAGGCAGGCAGCCAGCGGACCCTCCGGTGCCGTCGACCGAAGAAGAGGCCGTCGCGAGGCTACTCCTCTAGGTCGGCTCGCCAGCGCGTCGTCGTCTGGAGAAGGCAACTTCGGCCCCCTGCCCCCTGGAAGCCGGCACCGCCAGCTCGGCGGCTCCAGACGCTGAGGCGACGAGCGCCGCACCTGTTGGGTGGGTGCGGAGAGGCGGTACAGGGCCGCTGAACCGGGCGCTCCTGGATGTCCAGGCGAAGGTCCGCACTGAGGGCGACGCCCTCCAGAGCTGCACCAAGGCGTTCCTGGCGTCGCGGGCGGCCGTCCGGGTATGTCTTTTCTTTGGGTCTTTGTTTTTTCTTGTTTCTCTCTGTGGGGGCGCGCCAGCGTACCCACTGGGTGTAGTCCCCGAGTTTCGGGTCGGCTGCTGAGCAGGCGGCCCGGAACTCCAATTTGATGGACTTCTGGGTACTAACTTTGTATGAAACGCTTGTTTGCAGGACTACCACAACCTCCGCGTCACCACCTTCAACCGTAATGTTGAAGAGTTGGGCAAGCGGACCGCTGACTTGGCGGAGAGCTGGAGTAAGTTCTCCTCCTTTTTCTCTTCTCTGCGGGGGCGCGCTAGCGCGCCCGCGGGCTGTAATCCCCGAGATTCGGGCTGACTGCTGAGCAGTCGGGCCGGATCTCCCCGGCGACCTACTTTATTGACGACGGCTGTCCTTCTCTCTTTCCTTCAGGGGCCAACGCTGCTCTTCAATAGCAGCTGAGTGAAGCCAACTCCGCCCTGCTCGCCAAAGGGGAGGAGTGCAGCAAGCTCGCCGTGGAGCGTGATCTGCTGACCGCTCAGTTGGCAGAGCAGAAGGTGTCGGATTTCGGGTTCCGGCAGACCCTTGAGGTTCGAACACTGGAGTGCGCACGGAGATTTTGCCTCCTACCTTCCTGCACCCCTCCGCCACGCTAGGATGAAGGCTATGAAAAGAACAACACAAGGGACATAGGGTTTATACTGGTTCGGGCCACCGTTGTGGTGTAATACCCTACTCCAGTGTGTGGTGTGGTGGATTGCCTCTTGGGCAGATGATGATGGACAGTACAAGGAAGAACAGCCTCGCGAGGGTCTATTCCTGGCTGGGGCGATGAACTGCTAGGAGGAGTTCACCCACCTTTCTCTATATCACACTCTCTCTCTCTTTACCACCTCTTTACTTGTCGAGCCCTTGGAGGAAACTGAGCCGAACCGACCCCTTACTACGTGGGTGGCCGGTCCTATTTATAGTGGCCCTGGTCCTCTCCCCAAATATTGAGCGGGAAGGGAGCCAAAAATGGCAGGCTAATTTGAAGGAGGATAGCAAGTATCAACTATCCTGACAAAAGTAGTCTTCGCCTGCGCAAAGCTCTGGTGATGACACCGTCTTGGGCTCCACGGTGACCTCCGTCTTGTAGTCCTCCTGGCCTTGGTCTCGTTGCACCGAAACGGCAACCTTTGCCTGATGCCTCGGTACTCCGCGGCTGCGCTTGCCCCCTTTGCACCAAAGAGGAAAGGAGGACGCTGCGCGGGCTGGCACCCGCCTGTCACCCTGAGTCGTCATGGCTTCCGTCACGGGCACCTTGCGAGGTACCCCGCCTTGATCTCTCCGCCTCCTCATGAGCCAGCCTAATGAGGC
The DNA here is from genome assembly GCF_018294505.1 of Triticum aestivum. Classification (NCBI taxonomy): domain Eukaryota; kingdom Viridiplantae; phylum Streptophyta; class Magnoliopsida; order Poales; family Poaceae; genus Triticum; species Triticum aestivum. The sequence continues at coordinate 624,565,231 of NC_057800.1, forward strand.
CGCGCCTGAAGAAGCTCTGTGCCGTCCACCCCACGAGGCTTAGCCCCTCGCGAGGGTCTTGAGTTTGTGTTGGTGAAGATGGGCCGTGCTGGGCCCCCCTTTGAGCCACGTCGCAGGCCGCAGGCAGGCAAGTCTGGGGACCCCCATTCCCAGAACGCCGACAGTAGCCCCCGGGCCCAAGGCGCGCCTGGGCTTGGCCCTGCAGGGAGGCGGAAGGGCAAGAGCGAAGCGCCGCGGGCCCTAACAGCCTGCGGCCTTGGGCGCCACGTGGCGGTTGATTGGACGTGGGTGCCTTAGCAGCCGCACGAGTTGATAAGGGAGTGGCGTCCGCCTAGGCCCTTCTTCTTGCTTCCCCCGGTTGCTGTTCAGATCCCCTTTCCTGCGCTTCTCCTTCCTTCCTCCGAAATCTCCAGATCTGCCCTGACCGTGCGACCTAGGAAGCCATGGCGCCTCATCAGCCCCCGGCCGCAGCTTGGTACTCGTCTGCCCTGGACCCGCCGAACGTGTCGGAGGCGGGCCTTGCCTGGTTGCGCCGGATAGCGACGGCGTGAGGCATCAACGATGCGAAGGTGTTCAAGGCCGGCTCTGCCACCCCTGAGGGTCAAAGGAGCACCTTCTATCCACTCTTCGTAAGTGCCATTGTTGCTGGCCTGGTGCCTCCCTTCTTCGAGTTCTTCTTCTCTGTCCTCCGCCATCACAAGCTGCAGGCTCTGCATATCCATCCCAACTCCGTCCTTCTCCTCGCGATCTTTTCTTATTATTGCGAGGCCCACGTTGGGGTGCAGCCCTCAGTGCCCTTGCTGCGCCACTACTTCTCCCTTCGGACCTCTCGCGGTCCTGCTTCCGCGTGCGCGAGCTTCGTTGCGTACGGTGGCTCCATTGCCATCTCGAACTCTGGGAAGAGGATTGAGGGCTTCAGGAGCAAGTGGGTCTTGGTGGACGCTGAGCGCATCCACCCTCCGCTGATCTTGCCCACCGAGCAGCCCACGAGCTCCAGCAACTGGGGTCGAGCGGAGCTCACGGATCCCCATGCGAAGATGGTGTTGGAGAAGATGGACGCGGATCTGTGGCCGGCCGACATGGCGGCAGCGAAGCTGACCGGCGCATCGTTGTTGAGGGAGTTCCTGGAGCACCAGCTGGCTCCGCTTCGGCAGTACTTGCTTCCAATGTGGAGGCCCCGTCCGAGCCCCGCGGCCTGGGCCGACGGAGACTTGGTTGCGGTTCTCCAATCTCTGGTCGGGGGCAATGTGGCGAGGTTGGAGGGCGCTCCTACGCCCTTGTTCCTCCACGACGACTGGGAGCGGGTAGTAAAGTCCAAGCCCGTCTTCAACGGGGAAGGGCCCATGCCCCTGGAGGCTCCCGAGGGACCGGTGTACGTGCCCTCCGGCGACTCCAGCGAAGAGGAAGAAGGAGGGGAGCGCGGAAAAGGGCCTGACTCCGAGGCGACTGACGGAGAGTCGAGGGCTCCCCTCCCCTGGCGCAGGTCCCGTGTTCTCCGCCTCTCTCCGAACGATGACGACGAGGATGATGATGAAGACGACGACGAGCAGGACGGCGGGAGCTCGCCCCCGATCCCGAAGAAGGACAGGACCGGGCTGATCTCCCGCGGGTCTCCCCCGGCCCCGGGGCGATCCGTAGACGCACCTTCCGCCTCCAAGCTTCCCGAGGTTGACCCTTCCAGCCGGCTTTCGGGCTTCAAATTTGGCCGGAGGCCGCTTGAGCTCACTGGCGACGACCCGTAAGCATTTGATTCTCGTATTTATCTGTTGCTCTGCTTCTGAGGCTTGATGTCCGCGTCTTGGGATAGGTTGGCGCCCGCAGCAAAGAAGTCAAAGGGGGCTCCTGAGGTTCCGTTCATGACAGCGCCCCTGAAGGAAGGTGAACGCGACACAAAAGCTTCTTCTGCCCGGTCATCCTCGCGGGGCTTGACTGAGCCAGCTAGGGCGAGCTCATCCCCCACGCCCCAAGTGGCTCCCGAGGTGCTCCCGTCTGCCGCCGCTGCTACAGGTGTCGGGGCACGGCAGACTCCGCCTCAGGATGCTGCGGCCGTGCCGCCGCCTTCTCCTCCTACTCCACCGGCTGCTATCTCCCCGGCTCCTTCCGCCGTTCTAGACCGCGCTGTTGCTGAGCTGGACCGGCTGCGGCAGGGTCTTCTCGGTGCCGACCCTTGCCTGGTGGCCGGGCGCTTGGAGCTGGTTTCTGGGTGGGTTCGCTCCGACGCTTCGATTCGGGCGGCGCAGGCCCAGGCCTCGACGGCATGCGACGAGGAGAAGCAGGCCGTCCTTGAGGCGAAGGCTGCTCGCGATGCAGCCCTGGGAGAGGTGGTCGACGTTCGTGGTCGCTGCAAGGTGCTGGAGGACAAGCTGCAGGGCCTGCGGGATCAGCTTGCGAAAGAGGTTCGCCTTTGCCAAGAGCAGGAAGAAGGCGTGAAGGCTCGTGAGGCGGCCATCGAGGGCCGGGAGGCCAAGCTCAAGAAACGCTGCGACCACCTAGGCGCGCTGGAGCAGGAATTGGGGGCGAGGAAGGCCGAGCTGGACAGCAAGGCCCTAGTCCTCGCCGAAGGCCGCGCGGCCTTCGCGGAGCTGGAGACAAAGGCTCGCTCCTCGCTGAGGACGCTTTACGACAGCGGCCTGGAGAGCCCGCTGGCCGACACCGAGGACGGCCCCGCCAAGCTGCTTCCCTTCTTGGTCCATGCTCTTGAAGATGTCGCCCTTGGCCTCAGCCCCACCGCCGAGGCCGAGGCGCGTGTTCTGTCTTCTGCTGCACTAACGCGGGTTCTCACCCACATCCACCTTCGCGATCCCGGGTTCGACCTTGACAGCCTGTTGGAGCCCGTGAGCGGCAAGCGTGCTGCGGCTGTTGCCGAGGCCGTGAAGGGTCGCGCAGAGGCTCTGCTGGGGAAGTTCCAGGCCTTCAGCACCAAGCCGGAGCAAGGCGCTGTCGACCCTGCTCCTCCTTGAGGCGAACCCACGCTGCGCTGCTCCCCCGCCGCCAAGTGACTCCATCGCGGCTCGTGTCCTGCTTTTGATTCCTGCACATGTGTCATGCCTCGGGGAGGCATTTAAACTTGCGCCTGATATTGAGATAACAGTGTGGATTGTAATATTTGCTTTCGAATTCCTTTGAAATTTGTGCTTTTCCTTCCTGCTTGCTTACGTTCTACGCCGGCAGAGCCCGGCCCCGCGCGTACCTCACCCAGCAGTAGCCCCGACCAGAAACGAGGACGGGACCAAGGAGTGAGGGGCTGCGTGACAAGTTAGGCTCCTGAGTCGCGATGCTCAGGAGTCCCCCTTGGCGCACGAACATCAAGTAGGGAGGTGTGATGTGGGTGGATCCACCGTTCTACGTCTGCAGAGCCCGGCCACACGCGTACCTCACCAGCAATAGCCCTGACCGGAAACCAAGACGGGACCAAAGGAGTGAGGGGCTACGTGACCAGTTAGGCTCCTGAGTCGCGCTGCTCAGGAGTCCCCCTTGGCGCTCAAATGGCCTTCATACCTTGGCTCTACTCGGGGAGAGGCGCGCGACGAACCAGGCCCGTGGGGACTTGGCCGGGCGGCGTGCGTCTGGGTGTGACCCTGGCGCAGCCCCCGTGCCCAGCCCCCTCGCGCGGCACTCCCGAGGGGAGGCATTGCGATGAGGCTAGACACTGAGCACTGGGCTCCCTGAGGTTGATGCGGCCCGGGGGCCACCCTTAGTTGTTTATCACCAGCGCGGAGCATAGCGCTTCCGTATGAGTACGGGCATAGCCGCTCCTCGGCAGTGTCGTCAGCCAGCGCGGAGCATGGTGCTTCCACTGGTGCGTGGGAGGGGGGCCCCTCCGGGAGGAGCCCCCGGGGCGTGTACAGCCCCGCCCTGACACGTGGCTGGCACGGTAGGGCCTGGTGAGGTGTATCTGGGCACCCGTGAGCCAGCGCGGGACTCACGGGGCCCTACCTCTAGGCGGGTTGCGCCTGGCACTGGGCCTTATCTTGTGTTGTGCCCCTGCAAGTTCGGTTAGATACCTGCACTCTACGTCCTCGGGTCCCGGCCCTCGAGCTGGTCTCAGCCGTCGCTGGTATGCCAGGTCGCGATACCGTGGTCAAGGCCAAAGGGTGAGGGCTGGAGAGCCAGTAAGAGCCCTGAGTCGCGATGCTCAGGTACCCCCGCTTTAACGTGCAAGTGGTTAACATGAAGAAGAGGAGGCGCCGCGGACCAGCATCAAATAATCAAGCATGGCAGTTCTAACGCATAAGCGGGAATGAATGCAAATGGGGTACATGCCGCTAAGCCTGGCCCGAGCGGCATGGGGACCACGCAGCCCGAGGGGTGCCCCCAACAAGGTAAGCTAACGACGCGAAATAAAAGGGATACACACCGCAGGGACGGACCCACATGGCCTGGGAATAATGCAGCCCTGGGGGCGCTCCCAGCTGGAAGCGAAACTTGAAAGGTGTCACCTGATGACGCTGAAGATGAAGGGGTGTTGGTGTAGCCGGCTCGGTGGGCTGCGGAAGCCGATCCTCATGAGCCCCCAGGCCCAGGGGCCTCGGGAGGCCCCGGGGGTGCTGGCGGTTCCTCGTGGGCCATCTCCATCTCCGCCAGGGCTGTGGAGCACCTGGCCTCTTGCGCCTCCGTGATGCCCCTCATGAGGCGCTGGTACGCGTCAGCCGCGTTCGGTAAGCCGTAAGGCATGCGAACGTAGCTGTGGGGTGGACCTCCGCAGCGCCCCACTCGCGAGGGCCAGAGGCGCTCCAGGGAGGCGACTCGGTTGAGCCCTGGTATATCGACGCAGACGCGTAGCCCGCCGTCCTCGCCTGGATGGGGAGCCACCGCTGGTAGGCGGCGGGCGCCTCTCATGAGTCTGGACTCCTGTAGCTCCTGAATGGCCTTGCTGACGAACTCCTATGGGTTTGGATCTCCTTGCCTTGCTCCTTCTTGAGGGAAACGTGCTCTAAAACACGCCTCCATGTGGTGCCCCAGCACCTCCCTCGTGACCCTTGCTAGGTCGGTGGCCCTCCAGGGGAGAGCCCCCGAGCCCTGCCTGAGGAGGGCGCCGGGCGCGCTTTCCTATGCATTGGAAGGAGGTTCCCCCTGGGCAGGCACAGGCCCAGAGGGGCCTATCTCCTGAGGGGCCAGGCCGGACAATGTCTTCTTCTTCTTGGGGGAGGCCTCGAGAAGCCTCCTGCTTCCGCGATCTGGGTCCTCCAGTGATGCGGCCTGAAAGGCTCACTCCAGGGAACACACTGCGTCCTTCTCTTCACAGGGCACCGTGATGACTCCGCCGCTTCCTGGCATCTTGAGGACGTTGTAGCCGTGATGAGTCATGGCCATGAACTTGTCCAGCACCGGGTACCCTTGGATGGCGTTGTACGGCAGGCGGATGTGAGCGACGTCGAAGTCGATGAGCTCGGTGCGGTAGTTGTCGCGTGCCCCGAAGGTGACGGGGAGGCGGACCTGCCCGATCGGGACCATGGAGCCGTCGGTGATACCGGAGAAGGGCTTGGTTGGCTGAAGCTGGCTGTAGGGCACTTGGAGGTTGTTGAACGTCTCTACAGACAGGACATTGAGCCCTGCCCCGCCATCGATGAGGGTCTTGGTGACCACCATGTTGCTGATGATTGGGGAACAAAGCATCAGGAGGACTCCGGCTGTAGCCGCACACTTGAGTTGATTTGCTGAGCTGACGGTGATGGTACACGTCGACCACCTGAGAGGGCGCGTGCCTTCGAGCCTGGGGAGGGCTGCATTCACTTTGCGGGCGAACTGCTTGAAGATGCGCTGAGAGGCTGGGGCCTGAGCTCCGCCCAGGATGCAGGCGATCGCGCGAGGCTCCTGGAAGCCCCCAGCCTCCTCGTCCTGGTGGCGGTCCTCGTTCCTCCTCGGCTGCGGCGGCAGCAGGGGGAGGCATGTGTTGCCTTGCGGGCGATCCTCGCGAGGCTGATCCCTCCAGCCTCCCTCGCGAGGTGGGTCTTTCCAATGATCCTCACGAGGTTGGTCGCGCCACCCCTGGCGCGGGCCACGGTCTTCCCAGCGCCCTGTGTTCCTTCCTCCTCCTCGGCCGTATCCCCGGTCACCATGGTCAGGGCGACGGCCGATCCTTCTTTCACGCACGGCTCGGAGTTCTTGGCATTCGTTGGTGTTGTGGGTGTGGAGGTCGTGGTACACGCAGTACGGGCTGCCCTTGGGAGGTTCGGTTGATCTCTGCCCCGCTTGGTGTCTGGTTCTGCCGCGAGCACGGCAGCCCCCTTGCGCTTCACTTCCTTGGCCTTGAGCTTCTTCTCTTCTGGGTCTGAGGCAGGCAGCTCAAGGAGGGAGAGACGCCCTTCCTCAGCCCTGGCGCACTTGTTCGCCAAGTTGAACAGCTCCAAAGAAGTTCACAGGTCTTCATGCATCGCCAGCTCCTTCTTCATCTTGACGTCGCGCACGCCGTCGGAGAAGGCTGAGATGATGGCCTCTTCAGTCACCTTGGGAATCTTGAGGAGTGTGTTGTTGAAGCGCTGGATGTACTTCTGCAGGGTCTCCCCAGGTTGTTGCTTGATGCGGCGCATGTCGCTCACGGCGGGTGGCCGGTCGCGAGTACCTTGGAAGTTGGCGATGAAGCGGGTGCGCATCTCTTCCCAGGAGGAGATTATGGCTGGAGCCAGGTTCAGGAGCCAGGTGCGGGCCCCGTCCTTGAGCGCCATGGGAAACCAGTTTGCCATGACCTTCTCGTCTCCGTTGGCAGCTTCGATGCCCATCTCGTAGAGCTGGAGGAACTCCGCAGGGTCGGCCGTGCCGTCATAGCGAGGAGGCAGGTCCGGCTTGAACTTGCCCAGCCACGCGACGCTGCACAGTTCGGGGGTGTAGGCGCGGCAGCCTGCCGTGGCCACGGGAGGCCTTGGGTGATGGAGAGCCTGGTCCTACACGTCCCCACGCGCCGGAGCAGGAGGATGGTTGTGACGTGCTGGGGCAGGGAGTGCCCGGGCAGCTTCTGGCAGGCGAGGGACTACTTGGCAGCTCTGCTCTTGCCGCGCTTGCACCTGACGGAGCGGGTTCCGCCCAGGGGCCACGCGTCTTGGAGCCATGGCATCTTCTTGAGGGGGAGGCGGCCGGGGCGCCGCCGGAGCCTTGTCGCCCGCGCGGGGCGGGGTGCGATGCAGCAGAGCGGACGGCGTGGTGGAGCCCCCTGCGGCACGGACGAGTTCGGCGACGCGGTCGAGCCATTCTTCGTAGACGTCATCGACGGGATGGTAGAGCAGGAGCTCATTTGCCGTGATGAGTGCATCCCGAGCCTCCATGGGCGCGCGAAGCGCGCGGGACGAAGATCCAGCCGGGGCAAGTGAGGGAGTCGCGGTGCGGCCGTCTTGGCGTATGGATGGATGCTGAGACGATGCTTGCTGCTCGTCCCCCGCCGGGCCGATGGCGGCGTTGACGGCGGGCGACGGGGAACGGCGAGGACGCCCGCCGATAGGGGCTGTCTGGGCGACGCGGGAAGCGAGGGCGGCCCGGCGCTCCGCGCAGGCCCGACGTGCGTCAGACATGAGTGTGATGGTCGGAGGAGAGCGGAGCAGTGGAAGACGAATTCCGGCGCACCCCTACCTGGCGCGCCAAATGTCGGATTTCGGGTTCCGGCAGACCCTTGAGGTTCGAACACTCGGGTGCGCACGGAGATTTCGCCTCCTACCTTCCTGCACCCCTCCACCACGCTAGGATCAAGGCTATGAAAAGAACAGCACAAGGGACACAAGGTTTATACTGGTTCGGGCCACCGTTGTGGTGTAATACCCTACTCTAGTGTGTGGTGTGGTGGATTGCCTCTTGGGCTGATGATGATGGACAGTACAAGGAAGAACAGCCTCGTGAGGGTCTGTTCTTGGCTGGGGCATGAACTGCTGGGAGGAGTTCAGCCACCTTTCTCTATCTCACTCTCTCTCTCTCTTTACCACCTCTCTACTTGTCGAGCCCTTGGAGGAAATTGAGCCGAACCGACCCCTTGCTACGTGGGTGGCCGGCCCTATTTATAGTGGCCCTGGTCCTCTCCCCAAATATTGAGCGGGAAGGGAGCCAACAATGGCGGGCTAATTTGAAGGGGGACAGCAAGTATCAACTATCCTGACAAAAGTAGTCTTCGCCTGCGCAACACTCTGGTGATGACGCCGTCTTGGGCTCCACGGTGACCTCCATCTCGTAGTCCTCCTGGCCTTGGTCTCGTTGCACCAAAACGGCAACCTTTGCCTGATGCCTCAGTACTCCGCGGCTGCGCTTGCCCCCTTTGCACCAAAGAGGAAAGGAGGACGCTGCGCGGGCTGGCACCCGCCTGGCACCCTGAGTCATCATGGCTTGCGTCACGGGCACCTTGCGAGGTACCCCGCCTTGATCTCTCCGCCTCCTCGTGAGCCAGCCTGATGAGGCCGCGCCTGAGGAATCTCCGTTCCGTCCGGCCCGCGAGGCTTGGCCCCTCGCGAGGGTCTTGAGTTTGTGTTGGTGAAGATGGGCCGTGCTGGGCCCCCCTTTGAGCCACGCCGTAGGCCGCAGGCAGGCAATTCTAGGGACCCCCGTTCCCAGAACACCGACAGAAGGGGCTGCTCGTGAAGTCGCAGAGGGAGTCGGAGGAGATGGAGGCCGCCCTCCTGGCCGAGTTCGCGAGCGAGCGCTCTTCCTGGTCTGACAAAGAGGCGATGCTGTCCTCCGGCTTCCATGAGATCGAAGACATCGTTGATGGTGAGTCTCTTTGTTTTCTTTCTTTGAGCCGCCGACCTAGGTCGTGCCGACTCCTGGTTTTTGACTCGCTTTTTTGTTCTTCGTGCCTTTTGCAGACTTCTTCCCTGGGCAGTCTCAGGCCGCTATCCAAGCCATCGTGGCCGATCGTGCAAGTCGGAGGGCGGAGGGCGCAGAAATCGCCGCCGATGCCCCCCGAACTCTTGATGAGCTCATTTTGAGTATCGAGGCTCACATCCGGCCGGCTCACCGGATGCTGCGCCGGCTTCAGCGCGTCGGCGCCCATGCGATCTCCGCCCTTTAGCCGGATATGCAGGCTCTGCGCGCCCCCAGCCTGACGGCCAACTAGTTGGAGGTCACGGCTGGTCGCCTCGAGGCCTGGAAGGGCTCTTTGGCCCGGGCTGGAGTGCGCCGGGCCTTGGAGTTTGTCAAGGCATGGTACCCGAGGCTGGATCTAGACCGGTTGGCCACGCTTTGGTCGGAGGCCCAGTCGGAGCAGGTGGCTGCAGAAGACGCCCTCGTCAAGAGTACACTGACACGAGCATCTTCGTCCCCGAGCGGTCTGAAGACAGCGAGGAGGTCCCGCCGGAGTGGTTTGGGATGAACCCAGACTACGGCGAAGACTCGGTGGAGGTGATCGGCTCCAGCGTCAAGAAGGAGGACGAGGCGGAGGGTGAGGGCGAGGCGGAGGCACCAGAAGACGGAGCAGACGGCCCGCCTCAGCCCGACCACGCCTCCAGCAACGAGCCGCGTGCGACCGATCCGACTGATACCGGAGGCGATCAAGCCGAGACTAGCCGGCCGACCGCCCTGACGACTGACGCTGGCGCCTCCTCCGACCCCCTGACTCCGTCTGCCGCCTCCTAAGCTGCCGCAGTGTCTTTTGCTTTATCTGCTTCAGTAGTCTTTTGAGGAACTTGTTAATTGGCACAATTCCACCCGCGGGGTGTATTTTGAACCTCTGCTTGACAATTCGGCCAAGGGCCTATGTTATATATATATATATATATCTATCTTTTCTTGCTCATTGTTCTTTTTGGCTGTTTTCCTTTGCCGCTTTCTCCTAGTTGCCTGCCTTGCCAATCGAACAACCGCTCTGCATACTGTTGCTAGATCAAGTGCTAGGCTACTTTGGGAAAGCAAGTACTTAGCCGATTTCAAGATTCTTTGAGCAAGTTGGATAGAAAACGACAATCCGACTGTCCGAGAGTCAGTTTGCGAGAAGGGCTTGGAAGTCGTCTTGAGCTATGTTTTATGCTTTGAGTCCTTAGCCATTTTTCTTGCGAGCACCCATTCTACCTTACCTCTGCCCACCGTACAGTCGCTCTGCAAGCTGCGGCTTCTGATAGAAGACGTCTTAGATGCTACACACTACTTGTCCGACTGCAGGAAGCAGTTCATAGTGCAAGGCGGCAAGTCCCCGGGCCGACTTGTCGAGCCCGGTGCCAAGCGGCATGACAAAGAGTAACATACTTGTAGGCATAATTCTTATCATACAGACAAAAGAGGGCAGTCCCCGAGCTCATCTCGGGGGGCCCGAAGTCTTGGTATTTTTAATACAAAAGGTAGCGTGGTACATACTGCATCAACTGTAAAATCTTCGGAGAAGATTTGCGTTCCATGGCCGCTCAGTCTCCTTGCCGGATCATCCCTCTTGCGTCCTCGGGGTTTCTGAGTGTCGATCAGGTAGTAGGAGTTGTTGCCTAGTACTTTGCTGATGATGAAAGGGCCTTCCCAAGGCGGCGACAACTTGTGCTGGCCGGCTGTTCGCTGGATCAGCCGGAGTACAAGTTCGCCTTCTTGGAAAGATCTTGGCCTGACCTTCCTGTTGTGGTATCGGCGCAGGCTTTGCTGGTAGATGTTGGACCGGCTGAGTGCCAACAGCCGGCCCTCTTCCAGCAAATCGACACCGTCTTGTCGTGCTTCTTCTGCTTCCTCCTCAGTGTACATGGTGACTCGTGGGGAGTCGAACTCTATGTCCATTGGGATGACTGCTTCGGCACCGTAGACGAGGAAGAAGGGCATGAAGCCGGTTGACTTGTTTGGAGTCGTGCGCAGACTCCAGAGGACGGCTGGCAGCTCGTCGAGCCAGCAGCCAGCCGAGCGCTCCAGAGGCTCGATCAACCGAGGCTTGATGCCGGACAGGATGAGGCCGTTTGCTCGCTCCACTTGGCCGTTTGACTGTGGGTGGGCGACGGATGGTAGGTCCGGTCGGATGCCCTGTGTTGCGCAGAATCGGGCCAAGGCGCCTTTGGCAAAATTTGTGCCCTTGTCGGTGATGATGCTGTGTGGTATGCCGTACCGAATTGTGATATCTGTGATGAAGGTCACGACAGTCGGACCGTTCAGTTTCTTGATTGGCTTCACTTCCACCCACTTGGTGAACTTTTCCACTGCGACAAGTAGGTGAGTTAGACCGCCTCGTGCTGTTTTGAATGGTCCCACCATGTCTAGACCCCAAACTGCAAAGGGCCAAGCAATGGGGATGGTCTTGAGCGCGGAAGCCAGCTGGTGCGGCTTGGAGCTGAAATTCCGGCACCCTTTGCATTTTTGGACCAACTCCTTGGCCTCTTCTAAGGCAGTCGGCCAAAAGAAACCGTGCCGAAAAGCTTTGGCGACGAGTGCTCTTGAAGCCGCATGGTGGCCACATTCGCCTTGATGGATGTCTTTGAGGATTGCCTGGCCTTGCTCTGGCTCTACGCAGCGCTGGTAGACACTAGTGACGCTGCGCCTGACCAGCTCTCTGTTGATTATGGTATAGGCTGCTGCCCGGCGTTGTACTTGCCGAGCTGAGGTCTCATCAGTTGGTAGCTCTTTGTTCACCAGAAATTTGAGGATGGGCTGGGCCCATGAGGGTGCTGCTATTTCGTCGACTATCAGAACTGCGACTTGGACGAGGGCGGATGGGCTGGGAGGCGGCGGGCTGGAGTCAACAGTCGCTTGTTGGGCTGATGAAGTCCCCAGGCCGACTGGCGCGGTCCTTGGGCCGAGTTCTGGAATCTTCAAGTCCGTCACCGCAGTCCCCGGGCCGGGCTTGACCGTGGCGGCTTTGGAGTCGCCCGCCAAAGTCCCCGTTCCGACTGCCGGAACTCTGGAGTCGGGTCCGCCGTCTTCGGGAGGAGCCGGTACAGAGATGGAGTTTGATTCTGGTGAAGGCTTGACAGACGGCTTGAGGAGGCGTTGAAGGGCGACACCAGATGGTATTCCTTGGCGGGTAGAGCCGATTCGTGCCAAGGCGTTTGCTTGGTCGTTGTCGTTTCTTGGTACGTGGAGGAACTCGCACCCCTCGAAATACCCGCTGAGCTGCTGCGCGAGGAAACGGTAGCTCGCCATGTTTGCATCTTTTGTGTCCCAGTCGCCAGACGACTGCTGGACCACTAAGTTCGAGTCGCCATAACACAAGATCCGACGGATGCCATGTTCTTTGGCAAGCTGGAGCCCGTGAATGAGCGCCTCGTACTCGGCCACATTGTTGGAGGCGGCGAAGTGGATTTGCAGTGCATATTTGAGCTTGTCGCCTTTGGGAGAGGTGAGGACGACGCCGGCTCCCAAGCCGGTGCGCATCTTGGAGCCGTCGAAATGCATCCGCCAATGGGTGGAGTCAGGTGCTGGAGGCAGGTACGGGGTCTCGGCCCAGTCGACGAGGAAGTCGGCTAGTGCTTGTGACTTGATAGCGGTGCGGGGCTTGTAGTAGATGGTGTAAGGAGCCAGCTCTATGGCCCACTTGGCCACTCGACCAGAGGCATCTCGGCTACCGATGATCTCGGCAAGTGGAGCCGTGCAGACCATCGTGATTGGATGTTCTTGAAAGTAAGGCTTCAATTTCTTGGTAGCAAAGTGCACACCATAGCACATCTTCTGGTAGTGGGGGTAATTCTGCTTGGAGGTCAACAGTACCTCGCTTAGGTAATATACTGGTCTCTGGACAGGTAGCGCCTTGCCTTCCTCCTTGCGCTCTACCACAATGACCGTGCTGACTACTCGGCTAGTGGCGGCGATGTACAGGAGCATAGGTTCCTTGGGAGTCGGAGCCGCCAGGACGGGTGGAGTAGTCAACATCTTCTTCAGCTGGTGGAAAGCTTCGTCCGCCTTATGGTTCCACTCGAAAAAAGTGGTCTTCTTCATGAGTTGGTATAAGGGGAGAGCTTTCTCGCCCAGCCGACTAATGAATCGGCTGATGGACGCCAAGCAGCCGGTGAACTTCTGCACATCCAGCAGTCGGCTAGGTACCTCCATTCTCTCAATGACCTTGATCTTTACAGGGTTGCATTCTATGCCGCGTTCAGAGACCAGGAAGCCAAGGAGCTGGCCGGCTGGCACTCCGAAGATGCACTTCTCAAGGTTGAGCTTGATCTAGAATCGGCGCAGGTTCTCAAAGGTCCCCTTGAGGTCTTCCAGCAATGTTCCTCGCTTTTTCGTCTTCACCACCACGTCATCCACGTAAATGTGGGCGTTCCGACCGAGCTGCTTGAGGAGGCACTTCTGCATGCAACGCTGAAAGGTGGCGCCGACATTCCTCAAGCCGAGCGTCATGGTGAGGTAGCAGAATGCTCCAAACAGCGTGATGAAGGCGGTCTTCAATCTGTCGGCCGGGTTCAGCTTGATCTGGTGATATCCTGAGTACGCATCCAAGAAACTCAACAGCTCGCATGTGGCTGTGGAGTCTATCACCTGATCAATTCTCGGCAGAGCAAACGGGTCCTTGGGGCAGGCCTTGTTGAGGCTCGTGTAGTCAATACACATTCACCATTGCTTGTTCTTCTTTAGCACCAGGACCGGATTTGCCAGCCACTCCGAGAAGAAAACTTCCATAATGAAGCCGCCTGCTAGGAGTCGGGCTATCTCTTCTCCGACAACTCTTCTCTTCTCTTCTGATAAGAGGCGCAGGGGCTGCCTGGCCGGCTTTGCATCAGATCGGACATGTAACTTGTGCTTGGCGAATTCCGTTGGCACACCTGGCATGTCTTTGGGAGACCATGCGAAGATGTCCCGATTCTCACAGAGGAACTCGACGAGCTCGCCTTCCTATTTGCTGTCGAGATTTGCAGCTACGACGGCGTACCTCTCTGGGTGTTCCGGATCCAAGGGTATCTTCTTTGTCTCTTTGGCCGGCTTGAACGAACCTTCGGCTTCCGACTCCTTCGGGTCGGGCGATATCTCCGGCTGCTTGCCGGCCATCGCCACAGCTCGCTCAAGGAGTCGCTTCTCGGCCGCAATCACCAGGGACTCGACCAGCCGACTGCTTTCGGCCGCGCAAGCGGACGACTTCCAGTAGTCGCCGACCACAGTCAGAATTCCCCTGGAACTGGGCATCTTCATCTTGAGGTAGGCGTAGTGGGGGACCGCCATGAACTTGGCCAAGGCGGGCTGGCCAAGTAGCGCATGGTATGGGCTCTCAAGGTCCACCACCTCGAACCAAACAGACTCTCTTCGGAAGTGATCTTTGTCCCCAAAGAGGACGTCAATCGGGATCTGTCCGATTGGTGAACAGGAAAGCCCAGGAACAATGCCATGGAACATAGTCCGGCTATTCTGAAGCTGTCTCTGCTTGATTCCTAACTTCTCCATGGTGTCCTTGTACAGGATGTTGATGCTGCTGCCCCCATCTATCAGAACTCGTGAAAAATGCGCGGCCCGTTTGTCCGTGGCAAAGGTGGCGTCCAGGACCAAGGCGTAGGAACCCGGACTCGGCATCACTTCTGGGTGGTCAGCCCTGCTCCAACTGATGGGCCTCTCTGACCAGTGCATGAACTCTGGCGTCTCTAGGGCCACCGCGTTCACCTCTTGTCGCTGCAGCCGCCTGCTGCGTCGATCGTCAGCCACACTGGTGAACTCCACGTAGGCTCCGTGCTCTTCAGGGTACTCGTCTTGTACTGCACCGACTGGCCTGACTGCCGGATGCTAGGGCGGAGGCGGAGGCGGCTGCCCAGCAGGCGGGGGTGGCAGGAGGCCATCTCCCTTGGCGATCCTGGTGAGCCAGTGGCACTTCCAGGTGGTGTGATTCGATGGCTTCGCCCCGCTGTGGAACTTGCAAGGTCCATCCAAGGTCTGCTCATAGGAGAAGGCCGACAACCAGTTCGGCTTGCCGCCTTTCTGTCGCTTGGGCGGAGGCTGCTCTTCTGGCTGCTGGGCTTCGACGGTCGCGACCGGCCGGCTGCTGGAAGCCGGCTGCGGGGCCTTGCGCTTGTGGTCGCCCTGCTGTTGTCGCCGGCCGGCTTCTGCTGCCGGAGTTCTTGGAGCCTGAGGAGCTACCTTGCCAGTCGTGCTGATTTGAATTTCCATCTTCATGGAGGAGTCGGACGTAGCGTACTTGTCCTCTATGATTAGCAGCTCGTCGAGGGTCTCTGGCTCATCGCAGAGGAGCTTGTGCTTGAGGAGGGTGCCTTCTTGGCACCCAGCTGTGAAGTACTCGATGGCTTGCACCTCGTGCACGCCCTCGCAGGAGTTCCGGAGCTCGGCCCAACGCGTGAGGTAGTCGCGAGTCGACTCGTCAGGACCTTGCACGCACAAGGAGAGCTGACGAGGCTTGGGAGGACGCTTGTATGTGCTGGTGAAGTTGCGGACGAATGCTTCGGTGAAGTCGACCCAGCTATTGATGCTGCAGGGCTTCAGGTTGTTCAGCCATGTCCAGGCCGTGCCCTGGAGCATGAGCGGAACGTACTTTACAGCGACACGCGTGTTGCCGTTTGCTATGCTGACAGCCGTGGAGTAGTCGACTAGCCAGTCTTCCGGCTTCACGGAGCCGGTATACTTGGCCATGTCTCTTGGGAGCGTGAACCCTCTGGGAAAGGGCTCGTCCTGAATGCGGGGCCCGAAACAAGGCGGACCCAACTTGTCTTCTTCTTCCAGCGCCAGGGACCGGTTAAGTCGGTCGATCCGGTGGTGGGCGTCATTCTCCCCAACTCCCTCTCGGCGGCCAAGGCGGTCTCCGAGAGTCGGATGGTCAACAGGCGGCGGGGAGACTCGCCTCTCCTTGCGGGGAGGGGGAGGCGGACAGTCGTCCCGTCGTTCCACTGCTCTTGGGCGGCCGTCTCGGTCGCGCTCTATGGTAATCCGAGTCCGACTGTGGCTGACAGCCGGCTCCTTGTCCTTTCTTCCTCGGGTACCGCCAGTCGGCGTCTGAGACGTCGCGCCTTGATCTCGGTGCTGGTCGTTGTTTGGCCGCTGCGGCGCCTCCGTGCGGCAGCTGGCCTCGTTCTACGCGGCGGCCGCGTCGAGGAGCCACTGGACTCGCTCCATCATGAGGCGGTGCTCTTCGCCCTCGAAATTGTCCAGCTCATCCGCCGCTACCTGGGCGGCTCGGATGTTCTCCACTGGCATGGCATACATGGGGCGGCTAGCCCCAAATAGGCTGGCGATGGCTACGCCGCGCTGCTGAACCGCGCCATGGCGGCTGGGCCCTGCCGGAGCCGGCGAGCCGCCAACAGCGCGATCCATCTCCCGCTGGTAAGCTTCTGAAAAGCATCTCATGCTGGCTAGCTTCTTCGTGCCTTCAACAAGCTGAAGGCGGCGCGCTTCTAACGTCTCTGCATCAGCATCTTCTGGAATCGGCGCAGCTAGGTCTTGCAGCACCGCGCCAGTGAGTCGTGCGCCCTTCCACCAGGGAACTCGTCATGACTGATGACCAGCACCTCAGTGACGGTGCTCCCATCGCTCTCCGTGTGGGGGAGAGGTTCGTTGTAGACCACCACGTTGGAGGGGAAAGCGTCGACCGACACGGTGTTGGAGTCGACCATCATCGGGTCGGTGGAGCCTACGGACTCCAAGTCTACGGCAGGCTCGCCGAAAACATGGAGTTGATCGAGGAGGCCCGCGAGGAGGTTTTCGGGGCCGCCAAGCCTGCATCGGACGCAGGTTCGTCGAAGAGGCGGACCTCGCCGACAAGTTCGGCCAAGGAGCTGGCTGCGCAGGCGATCTTCACGCCACGCAGCGCATCAACGCAAACTTCGTCTGGCATGCCTGGCTAGCTGCGCTCTCCAGGGAGGAAAAGGGTTCCCGTCCAGAACAGATCTCCGGACGGCGGTGCACCATGCCCCATGGTGGGCGCCAAATGTCGGGGGTTTGGTGCGACATATGCCAAAGATGGCTTATCATGGTGGGGCGAGTAGAACGTCGCCGGTGCCTAGAAACGGGATGAGGCAAAGACATGCACGCCGGCGGATCTTACCCAGCTTCGGGGCTCTCCGGGGAAATAATACCCCTACTGATGCTCTGCGGGGTCTCCGCATGATCACTATGGTCAAGTGTTTACACGGTTGCTCCTTGAGCTGTGTATGGTGGTAGGAGAGGGCAAGGCTAGCTCTCTCCCTCTATCTGGTGAGGTATAGAACTACTGGGATCCAACCCTTTGCATGGGTGCCCTGGGGGGTTTATATAGGCCTACCCCCAGGGGTACAATGGTAATGTGACTGGGCGCGGGCCCAGCCGTCAGTGTCTCTGACCTCCGACTTCTCCACCGACTGGTCTGGTACGGAGCCGACATGCCGCGTCCGCCGCGGGCGGGTCTTGCCGGCTGCTGATTACTGTAGCCGTGCTCCGGATGATGCAAGCTTGGTCATGGGGTCGTGGCAACAGCCCCGCCGCCTGGCGGGCGATCACTGTGGCCACTCCCCATCTCTTCTTGATTAATGGCGCATGGGCCCGGGGGAGGGCTCGGCCGACTCCCCCGGGCCGACTCCTGTTGGGTCCGACTGGCGGTGCTCCCGTCGTCTCCCGGGGTCTCGCTGGCTGGTGGGCCCTGCTGCCTCCAGGCCGTATAGACAAGCCATCGTGGGCGCAGGACTAGGTACAGTGGTGCTGATGTCAGGGCCGGCTGGGCAACAGTGCCACGCCGCGGGGAGATCTTCCCAAGTACGGCGCGCTGTAGCCATGCCTGCCCTTGGTAAGGGGCGGGGTGTCGGCTTCATTGTAGCCACGCCCCTGCCCCGTCCCCCTCGATGAGGTCACGGTTTGTTGGAGTCGCCGGCCGACTCCCCAAAGCCGGCTTCTCTGGAAGTTGTCCCTGGGGCTCGGCCGTGAGCGGGCAGTCGGCCGTCTTGCCATAGACTCCCCAGGAGGCGGCTCTTCGCCCTGTGGTCTTGAGGGGCGCAGCCTGCCCCGATGTCCTAAAAGGTCATGGGGCTCGGGTTGGCCTACCCGTGGCCCATTACTCCGACAAGGAGGTCGACGGTAGCCCGTGGAGCCTGGAGGAGGTCGACGGTGGAGATGAACAGTATCCCATGGAGTCCCGTTTTGCAGTACGCCACACCCCTCCCGATGAACAGGACCCCTGTTTCGACCATAGCGCTCCAACACAAGTCCGTTTCGTCCGTTTTGCGGTACGCCACACCCCTCCCGATCAGCAGGACCCCTATTTCGACCGTAGGAGATCCGTTTCTTCCGTTTTGCGGTACGCCACACCCCTCCCGATCAACAGGACCCCCGTTTTGACCGTAGGAGGTCCGTTTCCTCCATTTTGTGGTACGCCAGACTCCTCCTGATCAACAGGACCCCATTCCGAACGTAGGAGGTCCGTTTCCTCCGTTGTGCGGTACGCCAGGCAACGTTTCCATCGCATGTTCCATCCAAGCCCTCCCGATGAACATGACCACGCATTCCGTTCCGACCCAGCCGGTTGGCTCCCACGCGTTCTTTTGCCTCCCGATGAACACGACGCATTCCGTTGCCTCCCCATGAACACGACACATTCCATTGCCTCCCCATGAACACAACGCATTCTGTTGCCTCCCCATGAACACGACGATGACACGATTTCTCCGTTCCGACCCAGCCATGGACACGAGCCCTAGCCGTACGTATGCGCGAGTAGGCGTTTGAGACCCCGCCCATATGTACACATACGTGGCGGTATTTTCTTTCCTGCACCCTGGCCGATGTACGTACGTGTACATGCTACGTGCGCGCCTCTACTATGACACGTACGCGCCTCTACTACGACACGTGAGCTGATCTACATCCACCAGTATATATGTACGTACACGTTCGCGACCAGAATGACAATGCTACATACGCTTCGACCAGGTGGGTCCCGACTGTCAGGCACTTCCTTGCCTGCGAAGATGTAGCTGGTTGGTCCTAGCAGTCAGGGGGCGAATCGTTTTTTTTGCTCGGACGCACTTCCTTGCGTGCGAAGATGTAGCTGGTGGGTCCCAGCAGTCAGGGGCAAACGTTTTTTCGCGAAATACGGTGGCCCATTTGCTGGGTCCCCGCTGTCTGGTGGAGGAATAATTATTTTGCATGTAATAAGGAGGCACTTCCTTGCTGCGGCCGTGGACCCAACTGTCAGCCTCTCCACGTACAGTCCATGTCCGATGGAAGCCGTTCCTTGACCACGTTGACCACGCCGCGCCGAGAGCACCAGCGCGGTGGACGACGGCGAGGCCTAGGAAGGGGACGACACGGAGCCGGGGAAGACGCGACAGTGGATGCCCACGCGTAGAGGAGTACGAGGGTTCACTGGTTCGCTGCGGTGTGAGGCTGTCGTTGCCGCAGAATAACAGGGGTGTGGGTGAGTAGAGGTATGGCCTAGCCAGCGGTGGGAGTAGTAGGGGATGGTGAGGCCTCCGCCGCATCGCAGCCGGCCACGGGAGGCAGGAGCACGAGGCACGACCGGCGCTGGTTTGGGTGGCTGGAGCAAGAAGATCAGAGGTTGAAGAAGCACTACGTCCGTTGGATGGACATCGTACGGTCACTGGAGCTAGAATCGTGCATATTGACTAAGTTGACAAAGCCCTCCGTCCCCGTCAACTTAGTAGGCCCACAAGTCAGCCTGCCACTATACTGGGTCCCAGCTAATAGGGGGAGTATTCATTTTTTTCTGCGTAATAAGGAGGCACTTCCTCGCATGCGAAGATATAGCTGGTGGGTCCGAGATGTCAGTGGCGGTAACATTTTTTTTTGCGAAATACAGAGGCCCTTTCGATGGGTCCCTGATGTCAGGTGGAGGAATCATTATTTTGCACGTAATAAGGAGGCAGTTCCTTGCGTGCGGCCGTGGACCCACCTGTCGGCCTCTCCACGTACAGTCCACTTCAGATGCATGTCGGTCGTTGACCACATTGACCAGGCCGCACCGAGAGCACCAGGGCAGTGGACGACGGCGAGGCCTAGGAAGGGAACGACACGGAGGCAGGGAAGACTCAACAGTTCTTTCCCATGTGGAGGGGAGTACGACTGTACGAGGGTTTACTGGTTCGTCTGCTGTCGCCAGAGAATAACAACAGGTGTGGGTGAGTAGAGGGATGGCTAGGCCAGCGATGAGAGTACGGTGGGGCGGTGAGGCCTGCGCGGCAGCACAGCCGGCCGCGGGGAGGAGGGAGCAGGAAGTTCCGCCGGCACTTGTTTGAGCGGCTGGAGCAGGAAGAGCAGAGATTGAAGAAGCACGACGGCCGTTCGACGGACATCCAACAATCACTGCTTGTGCGTCAACCTTTTTTAGGAAAGCCTCAAATCTGTGGAAAACAGCATACAACCCATCTGCCATTATTTCTAATAATTTACAGCCCATTTGCTAATTCTTAAGGTTTTTTTCGAGCCCATATTCTTTTTGTTAGCATTACAACCCATATTGTGGCCACGGTTAAAAAATTATACAAAATTTTGCATATTTCGGTGCGGTCCGAACTGTTTTAATCCCAAAATTTCGACTCACATTCAAACTGATTTTAAAAGTAAATGTATATCAATATAAAATCCAACAAATTCTCCATGCATAAAAATTAATGTAATTTAAAATCTCGAAATGAAAAAAAGATATTTGAAACTAATTGTCGGTTTGATGTGTTTTAAAAATGTATAGCCCATTTCTCATTACTGATGGTCCATTTTCTCGGCCAACCGAATGAAAGCTCTCCTCGTCTTGAAAGATTTGCAGCCCAACAAGCCTGACAAAGCGACTTACTTGGCAAATCAAAAAAAATTGGGTTGTGGCCGTGGAACCAGCTGTCAGCCTCTCCACGTACAGTACTCTTCCGATGGAAGTTGTTCCTTGACCACGTTGACCACGCCGCGCGGAGAGCACCATGGCGGTGGACGACGGCGAGGCCTAGGAAGGGGATGACGTGGAGCCGGAGAAGACGCGGCAGTGGAAGCCCGCGCGGAGAGGAGTACGAGGGTTCACTGGTTCGGCTGCGGTGTGAGGCTGCCGTCGCCGCAGGGCCTGGCCAGCGGTGGGAATAGTAGGGGCGGTGAGGCCTCCGTGGCAGCATAGACGACCACGAGAGGCAGGAGCATGCGGCACGATCGGCGCTGCTTTGGGCGGCTAGAGCAAGAAGACCAGAGGTTGAAGAAGCACTACGGCCATTGGATGGACATTGTACGGTCACTGGAGCTAGAATCGTTCATATTGACTAAGTTGACAAAGCCCTTCGTCCCTGTCAACTTAGTAGGCCCACTAGTCAGCCTCCTACCGAGGTGGGTCCCAGCTAGCCGGGGGAGTATTCATTTTTTTGTGCGTAATAAGGAGGCACTTCCGGTGGGTCCGAGCTGACAGCGGGGGGAACGTTTTTTTTGCAAAATACGGTGGCCCATCAGGTGGGTCCCAGCAGTCAGGGGGAAAACGTTTTTTCGCAAAATACGGTGGCCCGTCCAGTGGTCCCTGCTGTCAGTTGGAGGAATCATTATTTTCCACGTAATAAGGAGGCACTTACTTGCTGCGGCCGTGGACCCAGCTGAGACTCTCCACGTACAGTATACTTTTGATGGAAGTCGTTCCTTGACCACGTTGACCTCGACGTGTTCCGTTGCATGCATGTGTCCATGGGCGTGGTGCGTCCCCACTGTTAG
Organism: Triticum aestivum; assembly: GCF_018294505.1. Lineage (NCBI taxonomy): Eukaryota > Viridiplantae > Streptophyta > Magnoliopsida > Poales > Poaceae > Triticum > Triticum aestivum. The sequence continues at coordinate 624,586,693 of NC_057800.1, forward strand.
CCTCTCACGTACAGTCATCTTCTGATGACTCTCGGTTGTTGACCACGTTGACCACACCGTGCCGAGCGCACCCAGACTGGAACGACCTGGAGATGGGGAAGACGTGACAGTGGAGTCGCAGATGGAGAGGAGTGGGAAACTTCACTGGCTCGGGTGCGCGGCAGCACAGCCACGGTGCCGCCCACGGGAGACAGGAGCAAGAACAGAGTTTGAAGAAGGAGCACAGCTGTTGGATTAACATCCAACGGTCCAGCTGCTAGAATCATTTGTTGATTAAGTAGACAAAGCCGTGCGCTCCGCTTAGTAGGCCCACAAGTCAGTCACCAAATCTGACGGGTCCCAGCTGTAAACGGGATGAATAATTTTTTTCATAAAACAAGGAGGCACTTCCTTCCGTGCGAAGATACAGCCGGTGGGTCCCAACTGTCAGGTGGAGGAAACATTTTTCAGCTTAATAAGGAGGAACTTTCCTTGTGTGCAACCATGGACCTCATGGGTCCCAGCCATCAGGCTCTCCACATACAGTCCTCTTTTGATGACTCTCGTTTGTTGACCACGCTGTACCGAACGCAGCGAGGCGGTGGACGATGGCGAGGCCCCGGACGGGAATGACTCGGAGATGGGAAAACGCGGAAGTGGAGTCACAGATTGAGAGGAGGAGAAGGGTTATAATTGGTTCTGTTGCAGCTTGGGGCTGTAGTCTGTGGAGAATAACAGGAGGTGTCGAGGGGTGGAGGGATAGCCTGGCCGGCGGTGGGGTAGCGCTTTGCAGCGATGCATGCTAAGCAGAGCCGCTAGTCGCCGAGGCCGGACCAGGTGGTCCCGGCGACGCTGGAGGAAGAAGACGAGAGATTGAAGGTGCATGCCGGCCGTTGGATATAAATCCAATGGTTGTGGATGACACAATCATTTGTTGACCAAGTTGACAATGCCCTGCGTAGGCTTCGACCTATTGGCCCACATGTCAGCCTGCAAAAATGTGGCATATATTTAACCCATGTTTTCTAGAATGTACAGTCCATTTGCTGGGCTGGGTGAATAAATATTTCGCGTCAATTAGGCCCATTTATATTTTCTAAGAAATCCCAGCCCATTTGCACTTCCTTGAAATACACGTATTAGGTGGGCTCGTTATATATATAATGTTATGTTAGAAGGAGCAATTAATATCAAAGAATAAACCGGAGAGGCACATTATATATATATATAATTAAGAAATTAGCGAGTTATTGCTCAAAATAAAAATGAGCGCGTTATTATTAAATTGGTCCTTAAAATCTTCGCAAGCTTTTGTACGCAATCACCAGGATTTTCCTTGCCCGTCAGTCAAAAACAACCAGGATTTTCCTTGCCATCTTCCATTAAACATTTACTTTTATAAGTTAATAACACGTGGGATGTTTTTATATTGTATATATGAGTCTCTATAAAATATACGATAATAGTAATAATATAGATATATATATAATGTGGTTAGAAGGGAAAACATAAATTGGACACAACATTACTTTTATAAGAGACCTGCGTTTTATACCCCACAGTAGGCATACTAACAAGTTCACACACAAATACAACAGAAAAAGTAAACATTCATATCAAACTCAGGTTCACAGGACACGTTCATATTCATAGCCAACATTCACTATCAACAACTCAAAATATTCATATATACACAAGCTCAACATATCTATGCATCCAAATGATTGATAGATCACATGACAATATTCATACATAATTCACAAAAAGATTCAGATATACACATGTTCAGTATGTTTATGCATCCAAATGATTGAGATCACAGCCAATATGATCCATGGACGAACTTTAATTACCTAGGGTACAGACTAGTAAATGGTGTTCAATCGGAGGTACTTCTTGCTAAAATTAGTTCTTGTACGAGTAAACTTTCGAGTACATAAGAGGCAGCACAGACAATCTGAACTTTGCTTATAGGTTTATCCTCAAATAGTGGCCTCGTGCCGAGGGAGGTTTGAGCAACTTGGCCACTACTTTCATCCAACTAGTTTACTGGCTCATCTTTGTCCTGTATCTCGCCAAAATTCTACATTGCGGACGAGAAAGGAGGCGGTTGAGAAAAAGAACCACCCAAATTTTTTGTGCAGTTCAACTGAAAATGGAGCATCCTTGGCATGCAGACTGATTAAGTGCCAGATGAATATACGCGTCAACCAACTTGTCTGGAATCTTTAGAGTCCATGCGATATAGTTCGCTACCATATGTGCCGATAACCAAAAGGCACAAGTTGGGACCAAAGACTGGGCTGTGTTTTTCTGGGCTATGCACCAAGCAATATTTTTGGCGTTCACTCTCCCAATACTTGGAATTTGACAATTGGTGGACGCCGGTTGATACTCGAATGAATATAGGCACTTCTTGTCGACATCAATGCTTGTCTGAGTGAACTTTGGAGTACATAGCAGCAACATAAGTACCTGTCCATCTGATCACTTTGTGCAGTTCTACTGAAATCACCCGATGTAATGATTCGCCTGTGAGTTCAGGCTCCAAATTACTCCTTTATGAAATTGGCAAATAGTAGCACAATACCAAATTACCAATACATATGACAGGCACAATAATCAGGATAAAGACCAGTACCAACTTGTGTGAGGTAGCATATCAATTACTATTTCCTTTGACTAGAAGCCGAGATAAGCCAAGCGACTGACAGCAAAGGAAGAAAGCAAGTGGAGATTAGCGACTGACAGGAAAGGACGGAAGCTGTCGAGGCAATGAAGCACCCAAAGTTTTTGTGCAGTTCCACCAAAACCGAGCATCCCTGTTAGCACATATATTGAGAGAGTGAGATTACTGTAATAGTGGGACTAGTTGATGAAACATACACTAACAAATAGAACCACCCTCATTATCTTAATGGGTAAAGTTAGCAACATAGTAGTCTTGCTTAAAGAGAGGTATTAGTTTATTTAATCAGTGCCAATTAGCACAACTCAACACTCAAAGCATTGCCATTTATCATAGGTTGCAAAACTTTAACGTGCAAAGATAAAGGAGTTTCTCATGATAGTAGCACGATACAAATAGAGATGACAAGAAACTAATATGGATGAAGGCCTTAGGCCCGTACCAACCTGAGAAAAAAAGCTTATTCATGTAGTCCCATAAGAGATGATAAAGCACTCACTAGAATCACACAATAGTATTTATTTTTGTGCACTTCAAATGTATGGTTGAAATCACTCATGTTTACCAATGCTGAGATTATATCGAAAGATTATCAAGAACTTCCAGCAGAGTTAAAGCACTGGCTCGGATACAGTTCATTGTATTGTCTTGTGTAGTTCCACTAAAATGTATGATTGGAACAACATGATCCCTGTTTGCACAAGTAGGAACAAGGTGAAACCTTTATTAGATTAGTGAGAAAGGACAGGAATACATTAGCATATTACTCAAACAGTAGCATCAAATTCATGATGGACAATATGCAAAACATTGCCTCATTGAACCAATGGAAATAAATTGACATGCAAAACAATAGCACTATTATGTCATGACACTAATAATATTCCCTCCCTGCTCCACCACATGATTCACCTCCATAGACAAACATACACACGTACATGATTCAGCATAGGGTCCTACTAAAGATTTGTTTAACTCCAACAGGAAAATTAGGCAGTAATAAATTAGTGGTACTTAAGTACTCCTAATTAATTAAGTGAGATAGCAGAAGTGGAAGGGCTCCCTGGAGGATCGTCTCACATGTAAGGTAGTCATTGCCGGAGCCCTTGAATGGCCTCGACTGAGGCCTCTGGCTTCAGCAAGATCGCCTTGGCACTGTTTATTCTTCTTCTTCCTCTTCGTGCTCTGTTTCTCTTTCTCCTCACCAGTTGGTGAAACCAAGTACATGATTGGCCTTCTAATTCAGAATTGGTTTTGTCCGTGAGGGAGTACAGGTGTACTAGTAAAAAACAACATTATTTTCTCATGGCAGTCGGAAAATAGAGATGAACACATGCATTAAATATCATTCTTACCTAAAGGAAGGTTATGGCGCAAATATGGATGATGAGGTTTGGAACACAGATCTCCCTTTGTGCAGTTCCACCAAAATGAACCAACTGTTCCATTCTGACATTCCAGTTAGACATCACAAAAGTCACTTCTTTTAAGAAGAGTTTTGTGCAGTGCACCAAAAGGTCACAACAGCAACCAGGTGAATTGGATATCCCTGTTTGCACAAAAAGGCATAGAGGAAACAGTCAGAGTCTCAAACAATTACACGCAAAAAAATTTGGCTAAACTTGTCATGGCTTATAACAGTGGCATGGCTTCATTTTTACCAGGGACATTAGATTAAGAACAGCTAAGGCTGCATTTCGTTCACAGGTTTGGTGCAGGATTTTCGTAGGAACACAATTCCTACGGTATTCTTTCCCTTCCAACCGTTCGAAACACGGGAAAGGTGAATAGTGTTTCATAGGAAAGCTGGTCCGGTAGTACTGATTCCATAGGATTAGAAACATCCACGCGCTGCTCATCCAGGTTGCTGTGCTGTGTTGCCGGAATAAAAAATCAACCTATGTGTGGTACGTGAGGTGAGGACAAGAGTAGTCACTGTGCAGCTGAAGAAACAAATAACATCTCATACTGCCAAGAATGCTACTCTAAAAAACAAATCTGTACATTTCGTAGTCCATCCGAACACATTCTCTTGAGAGTTTCCTCCGGTTCGCTGTTCCATAGTTTTATACCTACATTCCTTTCATATTCCTCTATTTTCATCAAGACCTATGTTTTCTGCCCCTTTATTCCAAACGGAGCCTAAATTTTTGGTATAAGGGCATGGGACAGTGGGTGCACCAGCAGTCCAGCACCATGTACGTAAATAGGGGCATAAAGTGGTGATTCATAGTTTGTTGCACCGAGAAACAAACATCCAAGAAACATATCTGGGTTGGTCCTATTTTTGTTCACTCTAGCCACTTACTCCTATGTGTGGATAGCAAATCTAGTCCTGGTCATACCACTGTGTACAGTGTTACCCCTATATTTCCCTTTTTGACCAAGAGACCGGTTGGATGACTAGTCTGTACTACTTTCACCCCCTTTCCTTCCTGTTTGTACCAAGTCCGATGTACATACTAAATTCGCCCACCCCCACTTTATTTCTTGTTTGAACCAAGTACTCCCTCCATCCGGAATTACTTGTCATCAAAATGGATGTGTCGAGAACTAAAATACATCTAGATACATCCATTTCAATGACAAGTATTTTTGGACGGAGGGAGTACAAGATTCGACTCCAAGAAGTAGCTTTACCTGTAACAATAGAAGAAAAAAAATGTGACGTTGGACCATCCAATCGAGAGGGGCTGAGAGGTAGAAAATGATGCACATGCAGCAACGTAGCAAGCTGGGGAAGTAGAGCTAAGGCGGTTTCGAACGAAGATATACCTGAAGGTCGTCGGGATGTGGATAGGTGGGCGGCGGGATGCCGGATCCGCCCACAGGCAACGACGAAGGGATCGGAGGACCTCCCGCACCGGTGCTCGGCCAGAGATAACGGTGCGGCCGGCAGTGGGTCTCCTCCCTCGCTGTCGACGACGGCCTAAACGCTGCCCCTCCTCCCCTTCACCGGCGGAGGGGGATACGTCCGGATTTGTAACCAGCGGTGAGGATAGAAAGCCAGTGTTTTTTGAAGGGAGAAAGACAGTGTTACTACCCCTATCTTGTTTAGATCTAGAGAGGATGAGAGTGTGTGAATAGAGCAACCCTAGCAAGCAAGCACGGAGGCTCCGGCCTATATATAGGTAGTGGGGTAGTTTTCCTTTTTCACTCCATCAAAACAATCGTTTAAAATTGTGTACTACTACATGCCAGGTCGCGGTTTTTTTAGTTGTTGATTTTTTTTTGAGATAGCTACCTGCTTGTTCCAAGTGGTGTTACGGTGTGCCAGGTCGCACTTTGTATCGTTCAAGTCTGGTACTACAAGTCCCTCCATTAAATGAACAACCACCCCCTCGTAAAAATTGTGAACAAGCCCACGGCTAGAATTAGCGGAAACGTGGGTTGCCCCAACATGCATTATTATTTATATTTTCTACTCCCTCCGTTCCTAAATATAAGTCTTTTTTATTAGCCACACCTAATACAAGAATTTTTTTTATTAGCAGTGAACCCCACATGTCATAGACACAAGAATTGTGGCAAGATTCCCTTAGGCAAGCCAAAGTGTGTAACAATTTGAGCAACTCAGGTTAGGCAAGTGTGGCAAGTGTGGGAAAAATAATGTGGCAACATAAGACAAACATAGTCACAATCCAAACAGCCCCGTAATTTTTTGTGACATGCATGAAAATTTGGTTAGTTAAATTTATAGTCTAAATTTGGCAAGGTGCATCAAATCAACACAAGCAAGTATCAAAAGGAAAGTCACGGCATGCATGCATGCGTTGTACTCCCTCCGTTTCCAAATATAAGTCTTTTTAGAGATTGCATCAAGTGACTACATACGAAGCAGAATACGTCTACTCCTACATACGAAGTAGCCCATTTGAAATGTGTAAAAAGACTTATATCGAGTGCAGTGTTTTGATGTGTCGCGTCAAATCGTACAAGACCGAGAAATTTGATTACTACAACGCCCTCTCCCTCGCGGACTGAGCTCCGCTGCCTTAACTATACCTGCCTTTGGCTGCATGATAGGAGGGCCAACCACCTGTTGGGCCCACCTGTCATAGACGCAAAGGTAGGAGCAGTAAGTAGAAGCTTTCGCTACACGCTATCCCTCCCGCACGAGGTGGACGGACATGCAGCAGTGGATTCGATACTGTAGAAATAGGAGTAACATCATTGTTCGTCTTCTCGAAGAGGCGAAGAGCCAAGCGCAACCCGAACGTGGCAGTTGCGAACACTCGCGTGGTGCTGTCGGGGAAACTGATCCACGAACACCTATGGGGCCGGCAGACCGAGCCCCTTTCGGTTCGACGGGGGGTGGAGATCACACGAGGAGCAGATCGAGGAGAAGCACACGAGCAGTTTACCCAGCTTCGAAGCTCTCCGGAGAGATAACACTCCTACTGCTGCTTGTTTGATTATCTTGTGTTCTTGCTCCAGAGAGAGAGCATAGTGTTTTTCTGGGTTCCGAACCAGTCGAACCTCCTCTACGTTGCACATGGGCCTCCTTTTATACGCCAAAGGGGTCACCGACAGGTGGCAACGCAGAGAAGGGTACAAATGTAAAAAGTGAGGTGGTTGGTACAGTTACTTGTACAGCCTAACCCTGACGGCAGGGGACAGGGGCATTAAATGCCCATCTGAGTCGCCCAAACAGTGCAGAAAAGGACCGTTAGGGGCGCCACCGTTCGCCACGATGGCGATCTTGTCAGCTTCGCATGCCACTGCGCACCGCTGGCTGCACAGCCTCCCGCCACGCGCGCCTGGTGAGGCCCCCAGAGCGACACGTTGGTGGATGCGCTGGAGCGTGGGCACAGAGTGGCCGCCTGCCGCGGCAAGCGCCTTGCCGCTGCTGTTATCTTGTCGGGTCCGGAAGCTTGTCGCTCACCGGGCCTCGAGGTACCTTGGTTGGTCTTCCCGGCAAGCTCCTCTTGCCGGGGCCTTGTTGCCTTGCCGAAGCGCGTGGCGCATCGCGGCAAGTTCCTTGGAGTGCCTTGGTTGGCCTTCCCGGCAAGCTCCTCTTGCCAGGGCCTTGTCTCCTGAGCTTAAATACTTTGTTCTTGAATGGCTCCAAGGGAACCACGAAGGATCTTGGCGTTCGCCCATCAAGCCTTGCCGCGGGTTGCTGCAACTGCCCGTGCACAAGTTCGGGGTACTAGGGTATCTCTATTCTAGTACACCGACAGGAGCCCCCGGGCCTGGGCCAGACATGGTGCCGAGCGCTGTTGGGCCAGGCCCAAGACAGGGCACGGGCACACGCGGACTGGGCCACGCCGAATCTAGCTCCGTATCCACCGCGCTCTCCCCTAACGGCACGCGTTGAATGCGGCGTCGTGGGAGAGATCGTGGGTGGTTCTTTATTCGGAAGGGCGAAACGTCCGCCCCGTCCCTCTTTATAAGCAGAGGAAACAGGGGCAGTTCGTTCCCCCTCGCTGGTTGCTACTACTCCATCTTCACGAACCTCCGCCGCTCCCCCCTTCTTCTCAAAGCCGAGAGAGCAGCGCTCCGCCCCCCATTGCCACCAGCATCACCAACGCCGTCGACCTCCCCCACCACCTCTGCCATGGCTTCGAAAGCCGACAAGGGAAAGGGCGTGAAGTCGGCCGAGGTGCAGCGGCTCGCGGCGCTGCGGAAGGAGCGAGCGATCTTCTCCCCCCAGCTCGGCACGAAGGAGCTGAGGGAGTACTTCTACCTCTTTTGGGCGACGGAGACGCGGGCGCATCCGCGCACGAGGGTACTCCCGGCCGCTGCTTCGGAACTGGCTCCAAACGGGTACCCATTCTTCGCGCTGTTCTTCTATTGCGGGCTCTGCCCGCCCTTCTCAGAGTTCTTCTGCGATATCATGAACACCTACGGCCTCCGCCTCCTTGATTTCACCCCCAACGTCGTTCTGACCATGGCAGTTTTCGCACATTTGTGCGAAAACTTTGTCGGAGTCCACCCCAATGTTGCCCTTTTCCGCCACTTCTTCATGCCTCGGGTAGAGAGAGGAGAGCCGCTTGCCGGAGGGATCGCCTGGATCTCGAGAGTCGGCAAGAAGGAGGCATACTTGGAGGGTGAGCTCCGCAGCAAGTGGGAGGAGTGGAGAGCGGAGTGGTGCTGGATCGTCGAGGAGAATCCGCAGCCCTTCACCGCCGTGCGCCAAGCTCCAATAGTGCGCGGCAATGACTGGAGCAACGTGGCCCCGGAAGACGAGAGGCTGAAGATCGCCATTACTAGGATCCTTCACCTCAGGCTTGCCGGGCTCACTGTAGGCGCTGTAGACGCAGATTTCCTCCGCCGCCGCATTGCCCCCCTGCAGGAGAGGGGGAGGCCCGCCTGGGAATTCAAGAACTCGGCGGACATCATGAGGCTGCGGCCGGGCCTCAACTACAACTTCACCGTCTTGGAGCTGGATGCAATGCTCCTGGAGTTGTTCAAACGCGATCCCCAGCACCCATTCACGCTGGCGAGGGGCGTCGTTCCATTGTGCAATAATTCTTCGCTTGACCGGATCCGCGCCATGATGCCGTTGTGCGATTCACACGGAATCGTTCCAACTTGGCAAGAGCCTGCGGATGACGTCGTGCAAGCGTTCTTTGATAACTTGGAAGAAGTGCCGGTCCGTGCTGACTAGCAGAAGAGCCTCACCCGTGACACCACCGACGAGGAGCTGCAGCGCATCGCCACTAGGGCGGAAGAGGTTGCGGCCGCAGCTGCCACGGGCGCGTTCGGGTTCAGTGTGGAGGAGGCGGAGGCGGCAAAGGCGGCAAACCTCGCCGAGCGCGCGGAGTTTATTGGCAAGGAAGAGCCTGCCGGCTCTGAAGCTGAGCCGAGCGAGGCCGGCGAGGAAGAGCCCGAGCCTTCAGAAAGCTTGCCGTAGGCGGAGCCCCCGGCCCTGCCAAGAAGGCATCTTCGCAGGGCCGCGGATGTAGCGGGGCGGCAGCCGGGTCAACAGCCGCCGAGCCATGCGACACGCTCTACCGCGGCAAGCAATGTTGCCGCGGGAGCGCCTCACGCAGCAGCGGCAACTGGAGCGGGATCTTCCTGGGCCACCGCCACCGCCCCCGCCAAGCGGGCAAGGGATCGTACTCCTCCGCCTTGCCGCACCGGAGGAGAGCCGGACTTCGATCTTTCCGCGCTCAGCTCCGACGAGGAGGAAGAAGAGTAAGTTTCTTTGGTGCTCTTGTAGTTCTTCAATCTTGTTGTTTTTATCTTGTATCTGACTTGCTTCAATCTGAACTCCTTTCTTTTCAGGACGCTGGCCCAGAGAGCGGCGAAGAGGGCCAAGGCCGCGATGATTGTCATCGAAGATGACCCCACCGTGTCAGCAGGGGGTGGGTCCGAGACCACCTTGATGGACCCGGCAACCACTCCTCAAAGCAGCCCCCAGCGTAAGTTCATAGTTAGCTTTCTGCTGTCAGGCGCGCATGAGTGCTTTTTCCTTTGTTGATATCTTGCTTGTTGATTTGTGTGGGAGCAGAGCAGCCACATCAGGAGCGCCCGGAAGCTGGTCCCGAAGTGCCATCTGCTTCGACTACGCCGCCAAGGGAGGAGTCCCTGGCAAGGGAGCGCTCTCCGGCAAGGGAGAACTCTTCGGCAAGGGGCAGTTCTCCAGCAAGGGACAGCACCGTCGATCCTGCGGCGGCCGAGACCGCAACTGCAGATCTTCGCACAGGTAATTCACTTGTCCAAAAGCTTTCCCTTGGGTTCTTCTTCTTCTGATTTTCTTCTCTTGGATTTTTGATTGATTTTTCTCCCTTCTTCGTTCTTCAGACCCATCTGCGGCTGAGCCAATGGAGATAGAGGGCGCCGGCGAGAAAGGCGCGCATGGAAGCACTGACGACGCCGCCGCCAACGAAGAAGGGGCCGGTGCTGATGAGACCGCCGGCGAGGAGGCCGCCAAGGCTGCCGCCGCAGAAGTCGGCGAGGGGTCGGGCGATCGCACTGATGACCCTGAGGCCGCAGGAGCGCCAGGCGCTCCGCCGACCGCCGATCCCTCTGCCGCTGCTGCCGAGCCGGGCTCCGAGGAGCCCCAGCCCGATGCCTACTTGAAGGCCGGCGACGATATCTTCATCAAGCTACCCTGGGCGTCGAGCTCCAGGGCGCCGGTCGAGGGGGAAACTTTCGATGAGGAGGTGCTTGCCTCCGCTGGACTGTCGTTGGTTGACGCGCCCAGCAGCAGCAGTGGCGAGCCTGAGGAGGAGCAGCTGCTGCGGAAGCTGCTGTCACTCTACCGCGCACGGCAAGCCAAGCTAGCTTCCCGGGAAGCGCTTGTCGCGAAGGCGGGAGTTGATATGGAGAAGCGCGCGGAGGAGCTCTGGGGCCACAATCAAGAAGCTCTCCGGTCCCTGGCACAGGAGCGGGAGCGACTCGCCGAGGAGCGCACGGCCTTCCTTCTCGAGAAGGCCGAAGCTGAGGAGGAACAAAGGCTGGCCGCCGAGAAGCAGTCCGCGCGAGAAGGCGAATTGGTGCAGCGGAAGGCCAACCTCGACAGCTACGAGGAGGAGCTCGCCGAGCGCGAGCAAGCACTCGGTGGGACGCTTAAGGAAGCAAAGGACGCTGCCACAACCGCAGAGGCCGCCAAGATAGAGCTGGAGGAGAAGGTGGCGCAGCTGGAGGCCAACATCGGGAAGAGCGGCGAGGAGCTTGCCGCGCTCAAGCGTGAGCGTGAGAAGGATGCTGTCGCCCACGGTGAGCTGCAAGGTCTTCTCGCTGAGAGGGGCAAGGAGCTCAGCGCCGCCAAGGATTCCAATGCAGACCTGGAGTTGAAGCTGGCCACGCTGACGCAGACGCTGGACAATGCTAAGGAGCGGGAGAAGACCTTGTCGAAGAAGGTCAAGGCTGACAAGGCGCTGCTGGAGAGCATCGCAGTTACCCAGAACTCATTCAGAGATACTGTGGAGCACTGGACCTAGGGTCTGGTGAATATTGTCGCAGTCATCGATGAGGAGCTGGCGCAGCTGGGGATGGGGGACTTTGGGTATCCCTCCGACGAGAATCTCCAACCCAGCGCCAAGCTTAGCCTGTTCTTCAAGGGCGTGGTGACGGCACTCCAGCGGCTCCGGGAGAGGATCCCAAAGCAGCTGGCCGACGAGTCGCGCAGAATCTGTGCCGGAGTTCTCCAGAAGGTGCTGATGAAGGTGGCCTTCCGCAATCCGGGCCTCAGCTTCACCAACGTCCTCAAGTCCTTGCCGACAGACGCCGATCGGGACGCACTCAAGGCCCTTGTCGCACCCATTGTGGACAAGGTGAGCGAGATCAAGAGGGTTGAGGGCGATCGCGTAGACTAGGCCGCCCATTTCTTCTTTTCCCTTGTCGTTGCTAATCATGTTATGAAAACAGTCTGTTAGAGCTGCGACAAGTTATCTTGTAATATAACTTTATTTCTGTTATCAATTGCTATGTTATTTCCTCTACTAGATTCCTTCCTTTGTATGTTTTTACCCTACGCTTCTAGGGAACTTGTCGGCGCAGGCACCCGAGCCGTGAGCGCTGAGTGCGGAACGTCAGCAGCCTGCTGGCGGCGCTGCTTCCGACAAGAAACATTGTTGCGACTAGATGCAGCACACTTAAGTTGTTGAGTGGACTCGAAACAAAGTAAGGGCGCAACTAGCCACGAGTTGGTTCCTCCGCGCACAGGTTTTCCATACAAAGCAGGGTCGTTCGAGGAAGATAACTCAAAAATTTAAAAACTGATTTCTCAAACTTTGGCAACTTAGCTTTTCTGTCGTTTGCTTTTCGGTAAGGCAAAACTTTGCTTGAACGACGCCTGGTCCATACCACAATCTTCTCCTTCCCCCCGGCAAACTTGTGTGCGAGGGAACCTTCTTTTCCTTTGTTGAGAAAAAAAGATAGAAGAGAAAATAATGATATGGAGCCCTTCGGCTCGTTATTGCTTACCGGATGTAGGTGCTGCACAAAGTGTCAGATAACGCATGCAAGAAAGAAACTAATGCATGAAATGGAAAAGTTGTGCGGAGCACATGGGGTTTTATTTATGCACGGGATCTGCGCCCGGCTTTGTACAAAGGATTATATGCAACAGCGGCAAGACTTGTACAAAAGGTGGTTGCCGGAACGGGTTCCGGCAACCGCGCCCTACGGGAAAAACTTACGAAGATGTTCTATATTCTAGGAGTTGCTCACCGGAATGCCATCTTCGGTCTCAAGGCGGACAGCACCAGGCCTTGTGACTCGTTTCACCCGATAAGGGCCTTCCCACTTTGGCGTCAACTTGTTGGATTCTTGGCGGACTGAACGCGCCGAACAACATGATCGCCTTCCTCGAAGCTTCTGGCCTTAACTTTGCGGCTATGGTAGCGGCGCAAAGCTTGCTGGTATCGAGCAGCTCGTACAGCAGCCTGAAGACGATCTTCCTCAAGGAGCAGCGCATCGTCTTGTCGCAGCTGTTCTTGCTCAAGCTCATCATAAGCGAGCACTCGAGGCGATCCGTATACGAGTTCCGTGGGGAGAACTGCCTCTGCTCCATAGACTAGAGCGAAAGGCGTCTGGCCAGTGGCTCGATTTGGCGTCGTTCTGATCGACCAAAGAACCACCGGCAGCTCCTCGATCCAGTTTCTTCCGCACTTGCGCAGCCTGTCGAAAGTTCTGGTCTTGAGCCCGCGCAGCACTTCAGCATTTGCCCTCTCTGCTTGACCGTTGCTTCTCGGATGAGCAACAGAAGCGAAGCAGACCTTGGCACCAAGGTCTTGGACGTACTGCATGAAGGTGCGGCTCGTGAATTGCGTGCCGTTGTCGGTGATGATCCTGTTAGGGATCCCGAAACGGCAAACAATTGACCTGAAGAACTTGACTGCTGACTGTGCTGTCACCTTCCTCACTGGCTGCACTTCCGGCCACTTTGTGAACTTGTCGATTGCGACGTACAAGTACTCAAAGCCCCCGACAGCTCAGGGGAAAGGGCCGAGGATATCGAGCCCCCAGACCGAAAATGGCCAGGACAAAGGGATCGTCTGGAGAGCTTGAGTTGGCTGGTGTATCTATTTGGAGTGGAACTGGCACGCTTCACACTTGGTTACTTGTGCAGTTGCATCCTGGAGGGCTGTCGGCCAAAAGAAACCTTGCCGGAAAGCTTTGCCGGCAAGTGCTCTTGCGCCAATGTGGTGGCCACATATGCCTCCATGTATCTCTGCCAACAGCTTTTGTCCATCTTCCCGGCAAATACACTTCAATTTCACACCGTTGAGTCTTCTTCTGTACAGTATGCTATCGACAAACTGGTACATACTTGACTGCCGGGCTACTTTTTCCGCTTCTTCTTGCTCTTCGGGAAGTTCTCCTGTCTGAAGGAAATGGACAATCTGCTGCGCCCATGCTGGAGCTTGTGGCTCGACAACAAGGACTAAAGGCACATCTGCTGCTGCGGGAACATCCGCTTCTACGGCAAGGACTTGCGGCCCTCCCAGAGCTTGATGTTCCCCGGCAAGCTTGCCGGAGCAAAACTTGTCGGGAGCGTCTGCTTCAACGGAACAAACTATAAGGCTTGCCGGAGCAGACTGCCCCTCAGCATCCTTAGTGTTGATCTTGGGGACTTTCTTGGCGGCGGCTTCGGGGAGCTCTGCCGGAAAGTAGTCACCAGAAACCAACTTCCTCTTCTTGCTTTGTCCAGTTGATGGTGTTACGAATGGTTGAGTCAACTTGAGCACAAAGATCCCTGGTTCCACAGGTAACTTTAGTGCGGCGCACTTTGACAGGCCATCAGCAATGTCATTCTAAGCTCTTGGGATATGCTCCATCTGTAGGCCGTCAAAGTGCTCTTCTAGCTTCCTCACTTCATCAACATATGCTTCCATCAATGGACTTTGGTAGTTCTTGTTTACTTGGCGGACGACAAGCTGTGAGTCACCCCTGACAATGAGCTTCTTGATCCCAAGGTCTGCTGCGATTCTGAGACCGGCAAGCAATCCTTCATACTCTGCAGTATTGTTGGTTGCTTGCTCCTTGGGAAAGTGCATCTGGACTACGTACTTGAGGTGCTCTCCAGTGGGCGCGACAAGCAGCACGCCCACACCGGCGCCTTGCAGCGAGAAGGCACCATCAAAGTACATCAGCCACTCTTTGCTTGCCTCTTTGACGGGGATGCTCGTCTCTGGAATTTCTTCATCTGGTGTTGGCGTCCATTCTGCTATGAACTCTGCCAATGCTCTGCTTTGGATAGTTGAAGTGCTCTCAAACTTGAGGCCAAAGCTTGACAATTCCAGCGCCCACTCGACAATCCTGCCTGTCGCTTCTGGATTTTGCAGTATCCTCTTCAGCGGAAAGCGAGTGACGACTGTGATCTCATGTGCTTGGAAGTAATGGCGCAGCTCTCTCGAGGCCATGAGGAGGCCGAAAAGCAACTTCTGCACACCAGAGTACCTTGATCTAGCCCCCTGTAGAAGGGAACTGACAAAGTAAACTGGACGCTGCACCATTCTCTTCTGCATCTTATCATGCTCCTGCGCAGATCCATCTCTGTCGGGACCAGAGCTTGTCGGCGAAGCCCCCTGCTTGTCGCTGGATGCATCCGCCGTGGTTGCTGGCTCATCATCTGCCTCCCTCTCCGCCACTAACGCAGCACTAACCACTTGATTGGTTGCCGCTATATACAGCAGCAACTTCTCTTGCGGCTTAGGTGCAACAAGTGTTGGAGTGGAGGACAGGTATCTCTTCAAGTCCTGCAGCGCAGCCTCCGCCTCCGGAGTCCATTTTATTGGACCTGCCTTTTTCAAAATTTTGAAAAATGGCAGGGCACGCTCAGCAGATCTAGAGATAAACCTGCTGAGAGCAGCCACGCAACCGGCAAGCCTTCGTACATCCTTGACGCGCTTTGGTGCTTCGATCTGCTCAATGGCCTTGATCTTGTCGGGATTGGCTTCAATTCCCCGCTGAGACACGAAGAACCCGAGAAGCTTGCCGGAAGGGACTCCAAACATGCACTTCTCGGGGTTAAGCTTGAGGTTGATCTTGCGCAGATTTGCAAATGTCTCATCTAAATCTTGAATCAGGGTCGCCCTGTTCTTGCTCTTGACCACTATGTCATCCATGTAGGCTTCCACATTTCTATGCATCTGCGGCTCAAAAGCGTGGTGGACTACCCTTGCGAATGTTGAACCAGCATTCTTCAAACCAAAAGGCATCCGTACGAAGTAGTACGTGCCACACGGGGTGATAAATGCGGTTTTCTCTTCATCCTCTTCTGCCATGAAGATCTGATGGTATCCTGAGTATGCATCAAGAAATGAAAGCAAATCACATCCGGCTGTGGAGTCAACAATCTGGTCAATGCGCGGCAAGGGAAATGGGTCTTTGGGACAAGCTTTATTAACATTAGTGAAGTCAATACAAAGCCTCCATTTCCCGTTAGCCTTGCGCACGACAACAGGATTGGCCAACCACGTGGGATGGAGCACTCCTCTAACAAGGCCTGCTGCTTCCAACTTCTTGATTTCTTCTGCGATTTAATTCTTGGCGCTCCACTGCCTGTTTCCTGACTTTCTGCTTGACGGGCCATGCATGAGGACAGACGGCAAGGTGGTGCTCAATTACTTTCCTAGGAACACCAGGGATATCAGACGGTTGCCACACAAACACGTCGACATTCGCCCGCAGGAAAGCAACGAGCGCGCTTTCCTATTTGGGGTCAAGAGTGGCGCTGATGGTGAAGGTACCACCAGCGCCGTCCTCCTTGGCGGACACCTTCTTGGTCTCAGGTGGAGCTGCCATTGCCTTCTTACACTTGTCGGTGGAGCTCGATGGTGCGTCCTCGATGGTAGCGCAGCACTCCGAAGAGGTGCGCTTGCCGGAGTGGGCATCAGAGCTCTTGCCGGACTTGGTCTTCTTCTTCCCCCCGGGAGCTTCAGCGGCAAGTGCCTTGCGTTCTGCTGCGGCTGCTGCTTCCCGGTAGATCTTGTCGGCACAGATAAGAGCATCCTTCTTGTCGCCAGGGACAGAGATGACACTTATCGGGCCTGGCATTTTCAGTACGTTGTACGCATAGTGAGAGGCTGCCATGAACTTGGCGAGTGTCGGACGGCCAAGGATTCCATTGTAAGGTAATGGAAAGTCAGCAAGATCAAACGTGACCCTCTCAGTCCTGAAGTTCAGCTCGCTGCCAAATGTTACCGGCAACGTGATCTTTCCCTTCGGCTTGCTCCTTCCCGGGTTGATTCCTTGAAATGTACCGGTCTCTTCGAGCTCGCTGTCGGGGATCTAGAGTTTCTGGAGCACCGCGGAGGAGATCAGGTTCAAGCCGGCCCCACCGTCAACTAGCATCTTAGTGACCTTGAGGTTGCGGATTGTTGGTGAAACCAACATCGGCAAGCACCCGACCGCAGTTATGCGATCAGGGTGGTCCTCAATATCAAAGATGATAGGCGTGCTGGACCATTTCAGAGGCTTGCGTGACTCGACGGGTGGTTCTGGTGCATTAACTTCCCGCACCCACTGCTTGAGCTGACGGTGCGAGGTATGCAGAGAAGCACCACCGTCAACGCACAGGACCTCTGTGGCTTTCTGGAACTCCTGCTCATCAGTCTCCTCATCATCCATGTCTTCATCGTCGTCGTCATCTTCATCCTTGTCGCGGCCGCGAGGAGGTCTGTCTCCTTGCCGCTGCTTGGCCTTGCCGTGGCGTCCTCCTCGGCCGGGACGTTTCTTGCCGGATCCCCCAACACCTTCCTGGGCCTTCTCCTTGTCGCGCCGCTCGTATTCAGCTTTCTGTTGCTCAACAAGCTGCTCGACTTTCTTGCAGCTCTGGAGATCATGGCCCTTGGTGTGGTGGATCTTGTAATACTGCTTGTTGGTGCCGTCCTGCTTGTCGGCGACCGCCATCTCCGCGGCAACCTCCTTGCCGGAGTCACCAGCTTTGGCTTTCTTGGCGCCACCACCGTTGCCGGACTGCTCAACAACTAGCACCTCTTTGCCTTTCCTCTTCCTGTTGTTCCGCCGCTGGTTTTTCCTTGCCGGTGCAGCATCTTCACTGTTAGATCCTCCCGCTCCTACATTCTCTCCGGGGAGTCTCCTCCCTTCCTCAGCACGTGCACACTTGTCGGCTAGTGCATATAACTCACTGACGTCCCTGATCTTGCACATCGCCATTTCCTCCCGCATCCTGCGGTTTCGCACGTTCTGATGGAACGCGCTGATCACCGCGGCAGGGTGGACGTCTGGGATGTTGTGCTGCACACTGCTGAATCTCTGAATGTACTTGCGCAGGGGCTCTCCTTCCTTCTGGGCGAGCAGATGAAGATCACTCTCCTGGCCATGAGGCTTGTGTCCGCCTGTGAAGGCGCCGACAAACTGATGGCACAGATCAGCCCAAGAGGATATGGAGTTGTCCGGCAAGTGCATGAGCCAAGATCTGACGTTGGGCTTGAGCACCAGCGGGAAGTAGTTGGCAAGGATCTTGTCATCCCGTCCCCCGGCAGCCTGCACCGCAATGGTGTAGATGCTGAGGAACTCTGACGGATGCGTCTTGCCGTCGTACTTCTCCAGTACGTCTGGCTTGAAGTTCTTCGTGCTGGGCCACTAGACTTGCCGCAGCTCACGAGTGAACGCAGGGCAACCTACCGCGTACGGCAGATCGCCTAGTTCCCCTGGCGCATGCATGTCAATAGAGGGCCCAGCGCGCTTGTCGGATTGACTTCGCGCTTCTCTTCGGCGCTCGATGCGAGTTCGAGCGTCTTCTTGTTGTCGATCATGAAGAACTTGGCGCTGATCGCGACGAGCTCGTGGATCCGACGATGCGGTGGAGTCGCTGTCGAGGTGGATCCGGCGAGTCGGCGATCTTGGCCTTCGGGGTGGTGATTGCATGGTAGTTGCACCTCCACCCGTTTCGTCGCCACCGGCTCGCGCCCGGCAACCCTGCCGCGGCGGCGACGCGCTCGGCCGCCGTGGAGTGTCGCCGTTGGCGTAGCCGATGAGACTCTGAATGGTGGCCCTCCATTCGTCGATCTTTTCCGACGTTGGAGGATAATCTAGGAGCAGTTGAGCTCGCGCCAAAGCTTCTGCTGGAGTGGTGGGTGGAAGTGGCGGACGGCGCGAGGAGCGGGACGTGCTCGGACTTCTAACTATGTTAGAAGGAGCAATATCTTGTCCAGGCGACCGTGCCCCGCTCGTGCCAGCACACTGGTGCATGCTGGTCTTGAGCGCCCCGAGATCCACCAGCTTGGTCTTGGCCTATCATGCGTATGGCACTGTGAGTGCCATGACGCTGTTGGTCTTGCGCCTCCTGAGAGTGGCGCGGAACATGTACAGTCGCCGAGGTTTGTGCAGCCTTGTCCTTGGACCTGGCAGCATCATAAGCTTCCTCGTCGACGTCCATTCTTCCGCCGGCGTCCATTCCACCACCTGTTTGCTCCAACGGTGGTGGAAGTGACGTGGATGGAGCGGCTGCCGCCGAAGTCTTCTTCTTCGGTGGCATGTTGATGAAGGGAATGAAGATCTAGCTCGTGTGAACGCCGGATCAGGTTCACACAATCTCGACGCCCCCTACCTGGCGCGCCAAATATGCCGGGGAAACTGATCCACGAACACCTATGGGGCCGGCGGACCGAGCCCCTTTCGGTTCGGCGGGGGGCGGAGATCACACGAAGAGCAGATCGAGGCGAAGCACACGAGCAGTTTACCCAGCTTCGGAGCTCTCCGGAGAGATAACACTCCTACTGCTGCTTGTTTGATTATCTTGTGTTCTTGCTCCAGAGAGAGCGTAGTGTTTTTCTGGGTTCCGAACTAGTCGAACCTCCTCTACGTTGCGCATGGGCCTCCTTTTATGCGCCAAAGGGGTCACCGACAGGTGGCAACGCAGAGAAGGGTACAAATGTAAAAAGTGAGGTGGTTGGTACAGTTACTTGTACAATGCACTCTACCTAACCCTGACGGCAGGGGACAAGGGCATTAAATGCCCGTCTGAGTCGCCCAAACAGTGCAGAAAAGGGCCGCTAGGGGCTCCACTGTTCGCCACGATGGCGATCTTGTCAGCTTCGCATGACACTGCGCACCGCTGGCTGCACAGCCTCCCGCCACGCGCGCCTGGAGAGGCCCCCAGAGCGACACGTTGGTGGATGCGCTGGAGCGTGGACACAGAGTGGCCGCCTGCCGTGGCAAGCGCCTTGCCGCTGCTGTTATCTTGTCGGGTCCGGAAGCTTGTCGCTCACCGGGCCTCGAGGTACCTTGGTTGGTCTTCCCGGCAAGCTCCTCTTGCCGGGGCCTTGTTGCCTTGCCGGAGCGCGTGGCGTGTCGCGGCAAGTTCCTTGGAGTGCCTTGGTTGGCCTTCCCGGCAAGCTCCTCTTGCCGGGGCCTTGTCTCCTGGGCTTAAATACTTTGTTCTTGAATGGCTCCAAGGGAACCACGGAGGATCTTGGCGTTCACCCGGCAAGCCTTGCCGCGGGGTGCTGCAACTGCCCGTGCACAAGTTCGGGGTACTAGGGTATCCCTATTCTAGTACACCGACAGGTGTGGTTCCTTGGAGTACTAGACAGGCTCTTTCATGAGACAAAATTGCTATTTTTTAACAATTAAACTCCATTATCCATTGGTTGATACTCATTTTGCATAGGTCCACGCGCTTAGCACCGTTTCCTCCTGGGGTCACCAATGTTTATTTGCTAATTAATAGCATTGCATGCAATGAACTAGCCATTGCAAGTCATTAAAAGCATGACCTCTCATCTCTTATTGGTTGATATGTCAAGAAACAATAAACAAGGTAGAAGTTAATGCACCGCGCCTAAGTGTTTTGGGACTATTTGGTTTTCGTAAGATGACTTACACACCTAGACGGAGGGAGTAGTATAGCCCTATAAACCGGAAAGGAGTATTTGCCTTTCTAGAGATTTCAACAAGTGACTAGACTACACCGTGTGCAGTACTCCCCCTTTCCAGTTTATAGGGCTCAAATCTCAAATCTCATGAACCAAGGCATTTTGCGATTGGAGGAATGTATCTCATACTTTACAAAACTACCCTAATTAAACTCGTGCATTAATTACGTAGTTCTCTCGTTTTCCTCTCCGCCTTGGTCGCGGTGCACATGCAGGACATTTCAAAGCATCCGGGCCCGCGTGCCATCCACCAAATCACAGCGAGGTGCTACAGTCGAGACTTACCTGTCACCCCGGTGTGGCCGTCATGACCAGTCATATCACAAAACCCACACCTTTACCAGCAGTGGTAAGGTGGCCTCCAAGTTGGACTGGACGAAGCAACCATCATTTCCTTAGAACGCTCGTTCAAGCCCTTTCTTCCCTTTCTTGAAGAAAACCTCACTCCAGGCTACTCACTTCTGCCATTTTTCTTCTTTTTGCGAAGCACCGACCGATTCTCACATCCTATTCTTTTCCCGTTTTCATTGCGATTGTGGTTTCCTTTCGATTGCTTTTTGTTTGTCAGTTCATTGATGGATCCTGGAGCACTAGGCAAAGAGTTGCCGGCGGACAACCCACTGGAGAAAGCGATCTCCAGGAAGCGAGCACCGACCAACGAGTTGACCATGTTGGCAGGCCAACCCATGGAGACGAAGAACTCCAAGAAACAAGCACTGGCCAAAGAGTTGAGGATGTTGGCGGACGAACTCCTCAAAGAAAGTTGGAAGAACAGCAAGGGCCCTACCGTGCCTACCCCAGGAACTCTGACTGCCACCTATGTGAGGCTCAAGACTGAGTTTGAGGAGATAGTCTCCATTGAGAAGCAGTATTCCCCTGGCAAGGTGATGGCCCCCATCGAGGATGAGGAGATGGCCCTGGAGGGATGAGATCCCCCGGTGAGCTGCACAAGGTAAAAAATAATGGCTTATTACCATACTTGCGGTTTTTTATTATTTGCAATGTGCTTGCTAATATGTTAGGGTTGTGCAGGTGCCGGTGGACGTCCTTGATGATTCCGATGTCGTGGCCCGTCCTGTTGGCATCGCCCCGGAGATCGATTCCGATGCCGCTGTCCATCCTGTGTACATCGCCCCAAAGATCGATTCTGGTGTCGCGGTCAGTCCTATGGACATCGCCCCAGAAATTGATTCCCATGCCGCTGTCCGTGCTGTGGTCATTGCCAGAGAGATCGATGACAAGAAATAGTTGGTCGCCCTAATTCTTCAGGGTAGTTTGCATTGACCTGTGTTTAATTACCAGAACGATGTGTGTTATCAAACCATCTTAGGGCTAGTGCACTGTCTTGTGTGGGCGGATCTTGCTACTTCTGTTTGATAGTGAATCATGCGATGAATCATGCGAACCCTCTCTGAGTTATGGAAACAGATGTATCCTCACCAGCTTTTGATGTAATATATGGCATGCTTAGATGTAAGTTTGACCTGTTTATCATATCAGCAGGGCTTGTTTGATGATTCTTGGTGTTAGTAGGCTAGCTACTGTGCGAGCTATAGTACTTGCAAAACACTCACCGAAGAGAAACGTTGGGGTTGATGAGCTCGTGGTACGCTTATACTTATCCCTCGTCGATCGACCAATAGCCCTAGCTCCTAAAATTGTAGGCTTAGCGATCGATCAGACAATAGTCGACATACATTCATGCCTCATTTGGTTCATAGGGTAGGAAAATCGTAGCAAAAGTACAGAGAACGTGCAACACAAAATCATAGCAGTGTAGAGATGTACTCCCTCCGTTCCAAAATAGATGACCTAGGCGGGCTAGTTTGGCCTAGTGGGTTTTAGTGATATGACGTGGTACTGTGTCATCCAGTCTTCGCGTGTGGTAGCAGTATTGCGGGTACAGTAAGTTTTCTTGAAGAAGCGGAATTCAACGAAGTCATGATGGTTCCTTTGTCCGAACAACTTACAGTGGGAAAGGTTGAGCCTGCGATACGACCAGGGTAGATCAGGATAATTCATGCATGGCAGGTGGACCAGGATGGTTGACATCCCACATGTCGGCGAATGAAAGTATTCTTTTCGATATAGAGGACGAGCAACGAGTATTCATTGTTTATTTTTGATGAAAGCTATTGTCTCCACTGTTACGACGGAGGAGTGTGAAACACGGCAGCCCAGTGAACTTGGCATGTGCACCACTCCCTCCTTCCTCATGTAATGCCCAGGTTGCAGCTTTTTCTCACTTTCTCTCTATATATTTCCTCTCAAATGTTTTTTACCTTTCTTTTTTTAAGACACAATTGTTTTTATGCCTTTTTTAGAATTATTTTTTATACCTAGGAGCACGCATAGAGACAGGCTCTTGCAGAGCCCACTCCTTGACTTTGTCAATGCCTCTCTCTCCTCCACATAAGGAGTACTACTTGCTATGCATGCATGCGGCGGGCAGCTGGCGTCTTCAGGGGCCAAGGCGGTGAGAGCGGGCTCCGGAAGTGGTCCGGACTCCAGCATAGCCCACCTTGCATTATCACCATATATTTCTTGGAGTCCGTGCGTGGCGGGCGGGCGATCTCTTCTCCCTCCCCCGTTTCTCTCTTCTCAGCCGATGCCCGCCGAGCGATTAGATTTTGGCTATCGATGTTTTATTCAATTACGGTCCCACATGTCAGTGAAATTGCAAGACAACGCATGTCCCCTCTGGTGAGCGGTGTGCAAGCCGGACTGTCGGGGTTGCGACGCGTACGAGTCGTTAGTGTGCCGCCTTTTCCTATAGAACTTGCGAAGCGTAACATTTTCGCGCGATCGATCGATAGTAATCCAGAACAAAATGACGAAGCGTATACAATGATCAAAGTGGGCTATCAAGATAAGTTCGACGGCCGCCAATGCATTTTAATCGGTAATAAATGACCAGGATTGAAGGGGAATCCAAATTTGCTTCATCTTCTGTCCTTGAGCTCTTGAGAAACCAATGCACTATATGGTTGCCAGGCCACTCCACCCCAGAGCTCTCACCAAGCGTCGTTCATGCCACCGCACCGCACACTAACTAGTAAGGCAGCGATGGCATCCCGCCGCGCCGAGTTCCTCGCCGCCCACGACCACACACAAAATGGTAGGCAAGCGATGGCATCCCGCCGTGTCGAGTTCATCGCTGCTCGCGACCTCACAACTATGTAGGAGGAATTTAAAGATGGCAAGACCGAATGGGCGGTAGAGCAAGAGGCAGCCAAAGCCGCACAGAGGGAGCGGAAAAGTCAGAAAGCACTCAAGAAAAGAGAGGACCGCCGCCGCAAGAAAGAAAAGGATGCACGTGCTGCTGCGGAGAGGTCGGCGGAGATCCAAGCACGGTGGGGTGTCGCTGACAAAGCCGGGAAGGAGAACGACGACGTCTGCCTAGCATGTGAGAAGTAGTAGTGCTAGTAGTTAGTGTGTGTGTCTGTGTCTGAGTACGAGCATGTACCAATACTACTAGTTACTACTGTAGTTTTTAGAGCAAATTACCAGTACATTAGCCTAGACTAAATGGAAAAATTCCTATCCTAAGCATCAAATGGCATCTCTTTCTCTATAGGAATTGAGATGCATGTCATCTCACTTCCTATGATTTTCATATTCCTATCCTATGAACGAAAGGTGGCCTCTGTTGGAGTAACTACTGTAGCTAGCAGTACTGCTGGTACAGTAGTTTTCTTCAAGAAGCGGAATTCAACGAAGTCATGATGTTTCCTTCGTCCGAGCAACTTCAAAGTGGGAAGTGGGCTAGTGATTTGACGGCTCATTAGTCATTGTTACTGCGGCGTGACGACCTGGGTGACTCTCCCTTGGAGTTCTGCATGCATGGCAAGTGGACCAGGATGGTCGACGTCCCACATGTTGGCGAACGGAAGTATTCTTTCCGATATCGAGGAGCAAGGAAACCGCGTGGTATAGTATCACTGCTGATCAGTTCGCAAAAAAATAGTATCACTGCCGATTTATAATTATTTTTTATTTCTGATGAATGCTAGCGTTTCAACTCCTACGACGAAGGGTGCCAAACACGGCACGTACTGGATGTCCCACACGTCAGCGAAAGGAGTGGGACATGAACAGCGTGGTAGAGCCCAGCGTAAAAAAATAGTGTGGTAGAGCGTCTCCACTTCTTCCACCTCTGGGTCGGAGACCACATGTAGTAGTACTTAGTGGTATGAACGATACAAAGTGCGACCTGGAGAGAAAGACATGTCTAGTTGGAAGGTCTCGGGGCATACACGTAAACAAATATAAAAGTTAATATGTGCCTCCAACTAATATAGTAGTAGTAGAGTACTTAGGCACGTACTCCATAACATAACCGTGCATTGCACGTACAACATTTAGTGGTAGTACGTATTAAGCGAGAAATACCGCCCAAGAGTTCCCTTCTAGACTTACTTTTGGGTGTTTGGTAGAGTGTATGGAGGGTGCATGAGTCCGCACTAGTTTAGCACAAATACACTAGAAGCATGCATGAAGAGAGCATGCATGAAGAGGGGTGTTGAGTTGACCATGCATGAAGAGGGAACAACTATGCTGAGACGAGAACGCAACCAAACACACCCTATATGCCACGCATGTTCATACCATTTGTGCCTTTCTACTTCACATACTGCACTACATTACTCAGGTTCGTACGTCCACTCCTGGGTACATGTCCGTCTCGCAGTTCCAGTCCCACGTGTTCTTCATATAGATGGAACGATCCTTGCATAACACGTGCACCTTGATGCTAGATGTCTCGCGTGTTGGCAAAAGGATGAACAAAGCTCACGTAAAAAAATAGAGTGGAAGAACATAGATTCCGGACTACCGAGAAGGAGCAAGGAACCTCGTGGTGGAGCGTCTGCACTCATAATATTTAATATTATTCAGCGATATAAAATTAACCAATCATCTCCACAGTGGACTGGAAGAGTACGAAACACGGCAGCCCAGTGTAGTTACATCATACTAGTACATGACTAACCCACGCTATCACCATATTTCTTGGCTTCCGTGCGACACCTATCTCTAGTAATGCAGCAGCCTGTATCGCTTCTCCCTCCTCGTCTCTATCAAAGTGCGGCGGGCTGGCATTTCTGCCGTCTATTGAGGTCGGTTAACTATCACATGTTAGCGCCATGCCAAGAGCATTCTAAAAAAAATTCCTTTCACGTTCCGTTTTCAAAGAGAAAAAAATCCTTTCACGTATGAATTTGCCTGTAGGCTTTGAGCAACTTGCATGTCCTATACTGCTCCTGTTTGATACTCTAACTTAGCTAGAGGTTAGACTAACTCATGACTAACCCTAAACTAACTGTAGCCAAAGAGGTGTTTGGGTGACAGGGTTAGATTGACAATAAATGCACTTCATGGAGAGAGAAAAGTGATTTTCCAGTGGTCCCAATGAGAACTATCTCCAGTTAGCACCTCTTGGGTGGGATAGTTTTTTTTGTGGGTTCGGTGCAACTTGCTCCAATTAAAACCCTCATGCTTGGATACTTTAGGGCTATTTGAGCCCCAACTAGCTCAAACTAACTCTAACCCATGGATCCAAACAGGGCCTATGGCCAGTCTCGAGGCGGAGCAGTCGCGTGCACCGGGAAGCGGCGCTCTCTTGGTCGCCGCGCCACTTCAAAGCCGGTGCCAGTGAGAGGTCGCCTCTGCTCTGGCCGGGCATTAATGCGGCACTGACGCTCCAGGGCGACGCTGACCGTTTCACGCGGGAAGCACGCACTGGCAAGGGAGTATAGGTTTTGAACCGTTTCAGGTGTAGTACTAGTAGTTTGCAAAACTACTCAATTATTGCACTTAGTTTCCTAAGAAATTGTGGTAAAAACGTTACTCCACAGCCCGCTTCCCTTCTCCTTCCTCTTCCACCGCCCACGCACGTTCGCGGGAAGCGACCGGTCAACCCTTATATAGGAGTGCTAGCACAAAAAGATGCATGCATGACCACTAAAATTTCCATATTAATGCGCCGCTTCGGCGGGAGTATGGCGTATGTTGTTACCTTCGGCCGGCCCATGGCTATCGGGCGACGGCGACCAGAGAAGAGGCGGCGGGAGGGGAATGAATGCAGCTGCTATTTGGGTTCGCCTTCCGGCTTAAATAAATGTGCAGCATCACGTGTACCCGCGGGTGCACAAATTGTAACATATGTGTCTGCTTAAGTGGGCGTCACGTAACTGGTGTGTGTGTGAGAGAGATTCTGAGAGACAGAGTGCGTGTGTGTGACTCTACTCTTTGGACATGTACTCAACCTTTTGCATCGGGATATAAGTATAATGGTATTTACTTTAGCTAGTGATTTACGTGGCCATGTTAACGTGGTTGTGTCAAAAAAATGCCACTTCCTGCTCGTGATTTGCGTTATATAATTACAAGCAAGATTCTCGTGCATTGCAGGGAACATCAATATGCATTTTTTTACAAAACACCAGTTGTGATTGACCCATGCAGGAGTAATCCCATGTGTAAAAACTAATGATATCTCAAGAATTTTATCAGAAAACTGGTATCTCGAGAATGTCATCGAAAAAATGAAAGATGAGAGATAAGGCAAGGAGGAGTGGAGCGTGGTGGTGATTGGTGGTCGGAATGGGCGGAGGCATGGGGATGGACGGCGCCGGCAGGCGGCGGCGGCCACCATGCATGCTAGATTGTTCTAGAGACTTATTCCTTTTTAAAATGCTAAGCAATGAGGTTGCGAGAGATAATGACGTGGAGATAGGTGCGGGTATCTTTTTTAAAATTATCATAGTTTGCTTTCTATCCTCAGATATAGATCATACGGTCTGTATTACAAGATGGCAAGCACACCATCACCGCCAACTCATTTTTTTATAAGGGTACAGATGATAAGTTTGCTGACTACTAAAGTAAAGTGGAATTTGTCCATGTTATGCAAGTAAATAAAGGTGATTGTTTATCATACGGGTAAGGTTGGATGAAGGGTGGTAGGAACAAATGCTCCGCCTAGAGCATGTGTGTGAGATGGAGTCTTAGTGTGTGTGTGTGTGTGGGTTGTGTGTGTGTGAGAGAGAGAGAGAGGAGAGAGATGGAGTCTTAGTTTGTGTGTGTGTGTGAGAGAGAGAGAGATGGAGTCT